>NW_024962269.1:5989168-6260378 GCF_019238085.1 Lagopus leucura | reverse complement strand
AAGGTAGGGCCGGGCCGAGCGCGAAGTTCTCCTCGGTTCGTTGGGGGTGCGCGGCGTGCGCTCGGCCGCGGGGAAGGATGCGCCTGGCGGGCGGCGGCCGGACGTCCGAGCGGGGCCGCGGGCGGGCCGGGCCTCGTGAAGTCGGCGGAAGTTTGGCAGCACCGCCCGGGCGCTGTGGTACCGCCGGGCCCCTGTGCGCGGAGCCCACGGCGGCGCTTCGCCCCGGGCGGCGCCCAGAGCTCGTTCTGCGGGGAACTCGGTGTGTGTGTGGCCGGCGGGACGCTGAGGTAATTGTGTCCCGGAGGAAGCGGCGGTCATTGTCTGCCTCATGTGCCCGGTGCGCGCTGCTGTAAGCACCGTTGTCAGCGGGCGTGTATCTGTGCGTGCCTATCAAAGCGCTCTGATAGCGCACGGTGTTTATAAACCAGCTGCGCGTTCCACAAAGCAGTGGCTTAAAGTTGAGGCAAGTTCTGGCTTGGTAGCAGGGGCCGGTAAGTGTGTTACACAGCCGGCGCTGGGACTGGGAGCTCTGCATCTTGCCTAGCCCTGCGCTGAGACTGTTGCCGGACATACGTAAGGTTTCTTCGGTAGCGGTAAGGAGTAGCGGCAGGTTCCATCCAGGTGCCCAGAAGGAGGGCTGCGCTGCTATCCCAACGTAGCTCACTGGGCTCTGTGACTCCTCCATCTCCTCCAGGAGACTTTTGTGACCTAGCAGCAATCTCCGGCGCTCTGGGAGCGGTGGGAGGCAGCGAGCAGCGGTTCTGAGCTGGCGATGACTCACTGCCTACTGACTGCAACGTGGCTGCTCCGAAACAACGCTGCTGCCCTGTATTTTTGTAGTCAGAAGATAGCACTTAGCAGGTTGTATAATGTGCCGTTAGTCATTCCTGGGCTTTCTGTTGTGAGTAATGATTTGATCGTAATGCGGTCTGCGTGATTAAATTAACTCGTATCTTTCCGTCCTGTTTGGATTTCAGAAAAAGTAAACGTCTTGTACTTGCCCTGTGGTAGTGCACATCCTGTTTCCTGAAGCAGCAGGAGAGCCCCATGCACAGGTTGAGCACGGAGTTGGGCAGCCGCTTGCACAGTGCGTGGGGCTGCCGTGTGCGGGGCGAGGGCAGGAGCAGTCTGCTGGTAGAGCACGGCTGGATTGCTCATGGAGCTGGGGAGGAAGGGTCAAAAACAAGTAGTAACAATAATTTTTAAAAGGTGCTCTTGGAAAGGTGACAGGTGATCTGAGCAGAGCCGTCGGTGCCAAGTGAACAGCCCGTTCGGCACCAATCAGGGTGATTAACCCCTGTAATGCACTGCCCTGTGTGACAGACCTCTTGGATTTAAATTTGTTACGTGACTGAGGAAGGGGTGATTGGCTTCTTTATTTACTGTTTGTTTCAAGGCAGGGCTGCTGGTTATGGCTGACAGCAAAACTGAAAATGCATCAAGTGTGCTGGTGTTGTTTAAGTATGAGAGTCTGGAAAAACAAACCCTAATTTTTCTGAAGTTAAAATCAGTTCTGAAAAAGCTCTGAAAGAAGAGAAGTTATTACTTTGGCCTTATTTTGGCTTTTAAAAAGTCATGATTTATTCTTGATTATCCTTTAATTAGTGTTTTAGTTTGAGTGAAAGGAAGTTTAGGGTTAACTTTTTATTTTCTGTCCCTCCTACCCACATCTGGTTGCAGAACTGCTGGTGAGGTGTCTGTTTGCCATTAACTGGATGGGGAACCACGAGCAGTGTTTTCAACCCCAAGCAGAGCCCTGGGGCTGTGTGGGGCAGCAGGAAGGGCAGAGCACAGCATGGCTGTAGTGCTGCTTGTGAGAGGGGGTGGGCTGAAGTAGTGGGTGTAGTGCAGAAACATGTTTTTTCATTCAGGCATGGGTCTGCGTGAACCTGCTGCACACCTGTTGTCAGTTAAGTTGCTATAAAAGATGATTCTCAAATTATTGAATCTTAATTTGAGTTGCTTTAAAGCGGGCTGTTTCTGCTTGGACAGTCTCTGCTTGTCCTCATCCTTGCCCCATGAGACACTGTCTCTTTTTTGGGGTCCAATTCCCAGCACTTTCTCCTGGTTGGAGTGCTGGCTAGGGCTTTGGGAACAGGCTGCTTGCTTGGAGCGACACGGGGAACTGGTAGCAGGATGGGGGTCAGACTGAGGGCTGCAGCAGGTTGCTGATGTCATCAGAGATGCTTGATTCCTTTGTTAAGTTGCTCTGATTCTGGAAGTGATTATAATCCTTCTGAAAATGTCTTAATTAGTGGTTATGTAGTAGAAAAGCACATCATTTGGGGGGGTTTCAGAGTGAAAGCATTAGGACTCCCAGCTGCGTGACCAAGTGGGACATCGCTCTGCTCTCCTGAAGGAAGGCAGCAGTGTCATCCTCTTCTGCTGCTGCTGCTTTCATGGTGTTTGGGGTAGCAGCTGGATTAGTGAGGAGCCCTGCAGTGCTACTCCCTGCTGCTGGTGGGTCAGTTCTTGTTTGAATCAGTTCCTGTGTTTAATGGAACCAGCTGAAGTGGAGGTTCCAGATGCATTGCACAACTGCTGCAATCCAGCCTTGTGTTGCTGAATGTTGAAGACATCAGTGACGTGAAACAGTAGGCTTGATTAGCAGGGAGAGTAAAACTGTATGAAATGGCCCTACAGGTATAAAACACAACGGAGCCGAGGGTGTTGAAGCAGAGGTTTGGACCTGGGTAAACATGAGATGTGACGTGTGGGAGCTCCAACAAGGGATTTCTGTGACGGTTTGTGGGATATGAGGATTGGAAGGGAAAATGATTATGGTGAACCAGTTTATCAGCAGGCAGCAGCTCAACATGAGTGAGCCTGAAACTGGTGCATGTGATGGAGAAAATATTTTTAGGCTTTTATTTAAAAAGATAAAAACCAAGAGGCTGGGCAGCAAAGCAAAAGTTAATGCTTTTGGTATAGGAGTGCTATACTTGGCACTCTCAATTTAAACAACAAAACCAGCAGAGGGTGACGTGTTTCCTTTCCTTCCTCCTTGCTGTGGGCTGTCCTGGGTGTCCGCACCTGGGTGCAAGGGGGCCTTGGTGTCCTGCATATATAGGATATCTGCTTATATTGTTACAGGACAGCCCTGTGCTGCTCGAGTGAGTGGTGGTCCCTGGGGCTTTGCTGCACTCTTGTTTCTGTTCACCAGTCTGCCTTTTGTATTATTTCTGCATGCAATTCTGATTAGCGAATTAAGAGGCTGTTGTTTAGAGTACATTAATAATTTGTCAGCTGCTGTGCTGCCAGGAGTGTGGAAACTTGTTCTGCTTATTCCTGGTTGTTTCACTGAAATGTTAACTGTAGGAATGCTCTCCCTTAAAACTGCTAATTCTGAATACTAGGACAGTTTGGAAAACCTTTGTTTGCACAGAGAGCTGGCTGAAGAGCTCACATGCGTTCAGTGATTAACTATGTTTAGACTGAAGCTAGGACATCCTGCAGCTTGCTGTCACTCTGGTCCCTGGGGAAGAATATCCAAGTGGAATTGGCCAAAGCTTGCCTTGCTGTGCAGGGTGTGCCTTCTGACTCTTCTGCATGTGGTGCCTCTGAGCTTTTGGAAGAAACAGTGAGGATATTCTGCAGAAATATAATGCGGTTTTCCTGACAGCGTTCTGCTGCTGCAGACAAGGAAACCTACCGAGAAAATTGCTACTTTTGTTTTCATAACTAGTAATTGCATTTATTGGGCTATTAGAAAAATTAATGATGTCTGAAAGTGCCTGTATGTTAGAGGAAACGGAGACTGCATTGGTTGTTATGTGAAATGCTGTCCTTGTGATTTATTTCTTTCTATAATCTAGCATGACTAAATGTGGAGGTAGCTGGTAAACTGTTATTTATGTAATATCTAGGAGAGGTGTCCTTGTGATTCTTGCAACAATCAATCTGGAGAGGTAAAACAGGGCTCTGAGTAAGCTTCGTGCAAAGTCACAAGGATTTAAGGCAATGGATGCGTGTGATGTATTCTGGAACTCAGTCAGTCTTGGGAGTTTATCCTTTACCCTTTTTGTGAACAGTACTCAGTTATGTCTGATGGCAGAATAGTTAAATGCCCAGTTCTGGCTTTGAGTAAAAATAGAGTGGAAAGAATGACTTCCAAACTTGGTGGCTGAGGTACAGGATGTTATTGTTACTGACTTGTGTCTAACGGCTGTCGTGGAGAATTCCAGGTCCAGTATGGTGCTGCTTAAACTCTGGAAGATTTTTCGTTTATGTGCCTTACATTCTCACTAGGTTACATATATAAGACTTTCACAACGCGTGTTTAGAAGTGATGCTCTGGTGGTTATTGTCGATTTCTTTCTGCAAGCAGTATGAAAAGAATATGTCACTTGTAGTTCAGCTTCTGTGGTGACCTGGCGTTTTGTGAGTGAACACTAAGCTGTATATCAGTGACAACTTTAGGAGCTGGGAGAGGAAGAGGACTTCTGTACATGCTGGAATACTGATCTCCTTTTGTCTTCTTTTCAGGTTGCCACAGAGTAAGATGGATGGTAGCTTTGATTGTGATTGTGGTGAGCTGGAGCCACCTGATCATTAACAGAAAGCATCTTTTGTAAATCAAGAGCTGCCAGTTTCCTGTTTAACCAGACTGTAAACAAAGGAGAGGAAAAAGGAGGAAGAAGAAAAAAATAGTGCTTACCAGCACCATAGAATGACGCTGCTCAGGACCAGTCCAACACTGAATGTATCTGCACTGTGAGGAGGAGGATGTTAATAGAAGCCTATTATGTGCATATTTATTCACATTTTTGTTAAATGTTAACCAGTTTAGCACAGTAGAGCTGAGTGCATAGTATGTCATTTCATTCCGTTTGAGTTTCTTGTGAGTATTTTCTTTAATGTCTGCAGAAATGCTGCACCTTTCTTGAACTATGAATGCTGCAATCTTTCTATCTTATGCTCGGTTTGAGTTCTAGAGCTGACAGGCTCTAAATTCAAGGGGACACAACAGGCCTGGCTGGCTCATAATGAAATGAGAGTGTCAACAAACCATCTTGCAGTCGAAGCCAAGTGTTTCTTCTCCCTTTCCGTAAGACCTTTCCTTCAGATACCAGTGGAAGTGTCTCCGCGTGTTTACAGAAGCTTAGTAGTTTGAGGAAAAAGAAAACGTAAAGAATTTAAAAATGGCAGAAAAATTTGAAAGTCTCATGAACATTCATGGTTTTGATCTGGGCTCTCGGTATATGGACTTAAAACCACTGGGCTGTGGTGGAAATGGCTTAGTTTTTTCTGCTGTCGACAATGACTGTGACAAGAGAGTGGCTGTCAAGAAAATTGTCCTTACGGATCCCCAGAGTGTTAAACATGCTCTACGTGAGATCAAAATCATTAGAAGACTTGACCACGATAACATTGTCAAAGTATTTGAAATTCTTGGTCCTAGTGGAAGCCAGCTAACAGATGATGTGGGCTCCCTGACAGAGCTGAACTGTGTTTACATTGTCCAGGAATACATGGAGACGGATCTGGCTAATCTGCTAGAGCAAGGCCCTTTACTGGAAGATCATGCCAGACTTTTCATGTACCAGCTGCTACGTGGGCTCAAGTACATCCACTCTGCAAATGTTCTGCATAGAGATCTCAAACCAGCTAACCTTTTCATTAATACCGAAGACTTGGTGCTGAAGATTGGGGACTTCGGTCTTGCACGAATCATGGATCCTCATTATTCCCACAAGGTGTGTGAAGAGTGGAAATACTGAAGTGATATGCTGACAACCGTGCCTCCTTAAAATAGTATCTTCCTTCTTGCAGAATTAAATAAAATTGCTGGTTCTTGTCAAGGTGCTTAGAGTAAAATGCAGTCTGCAGAAAGCTTCTTAGCAGTGGGATATCAGATTAGGGGTCGTACACACGGTAGAAATGAAATACTTGCAAATCAAATGAAACAGGTCTCTAGGTGACGTCTTTTATCTCAAATAGGGGCAATTAACAATTACTGTAGCATAAAATAAAGCATAATTAGATGTGTTCAGAAAAAGCAGGTTATTTTTAACTGTGAATACCGAACTTGGGATTTTTCAAGAGCATCGTGTAGAGGCATAAGTGAGTAAGCCTTAGATAAGGCTATGAATGGTACATGCATAGTGTATGAGTGTGGCCATTTCCTGGGATTTATTCAGAGATGCTGCGTTCCTGGTACAGGTGATGTCTCCTCAGAGAGCTAATTATTTTGTCTGCATTTATTTGGCACATGGGAATTATGAAGTTTTATTGTAGTGTCTGACTAATAAGTAGAATCACGCTTGTCTGTTGTTACTGTTTATTCATAAAGACAGTGCTGTTCCGTTTTGAAAGGTAGTGCACGACTTAGAACTACTCCTAAGACCACAAGACCACAGTCTTCAAGTGTTGCATTAAAACATAAGGGAAAAAAAGTAATTAAAAACACACTTCTCAAAAAAATGTAAGTAAGCATTTTGTTTGTCTGTTTTCATGTATTTGTTAGGGCCATCTTTCTGAAGGATTGGTTACTAAATGGTACAGATCACCCCGGCTTTTACTTTCTCCTAACAACTACACTAAAGCCATTGACATGTGGGCTGCAGGTTGCATCTTTGCTGAAATGCTGACTGGGAAAACCCTCTTTGCAGGTGAGTAGAAGAAAAATATTGTCTGTGTTTCTAAAAGCAATGGTGTTGCCTGATGGTATTCCTAAGGAAGGGTTTGTTTTCCTGGTTAGTATCAGTTCTCTCCGATTGTCAGGATAATGCTGTATTATCATACAGTTGTGCTATAAATGGATGTGTTTGTGTGTCTTAGTTGTGTGTTTCAATAAATAGCAGAATTTAACTTAGTGAGCACACGCGTGGTTAATCTTCCTGTGATTTGGTTGAGCTCTGTTTACTGGCTGTGTAAGAAGTGTTCTAAATATGTGTTCTGTGAATTGATGTTTCCAGGGGTGTTAAAGGTTATGAGAGGTCCAAGTATTGCATTCATAAGTATTTCTTAATTCAGTCAATCTAATTGCATCTTGCTTCTTTATATTTTAGATGGTGGAAGAGTAGACTGTTTCCCCTTCCTCCTCTTTTTTTCTGTTTCACTGTACACAATTTTGACCTGAGGAAGTTGCCAGCTTTGATAATCTTCAGATGTTCTTGTGTTTCAGTGGTATCAGCAGGACTCGAGGATTTTGAAATGCTGTGTAGCATCCCAAGGAGACATGTAACCTGCTGATGTTTCTGGTAGAATAGGAAGCAGCACTCCAGCCTCGTGGGGTGCTGTAGTTAGGATGAGGAGTGCTTTCCTGAGGCCAATCTCTGGGTAGCCTTCCTGACCGCAGTGTTGATTTTTAGCTCAGTGCACAAACTGGACTCAGATAAACCTGAACTGCTTTTTGCACTGTTGAGATGACTTGGTGTGCTCCCCCTACTGATGGGCATCCAGTCCATGGAGCAGAGGAGTCTAGAGCAGTCCCCTGAAATGCTGGTTTCTGTGTGGCTTTTGGGCCTTCAGCAGCAGCTGTTGTGTTGCAGTTGGCTCCTGTTGGCCCAGCTTACTGGGGCTGTGTAGATAAAACCCTCAAAGATTTGAGCTCGTGATTCGAAAGTCGCATTCCTCCTAGGTGCATGTGGACTAAAACCTCTGCAGTAATTCTTACCTTTATACACCAAAATAAAGAAAGTGGAAGCATTTTCTCATTAAGTACTATTAAAGGAATACTGTTGCCCTGAAATCATAATGTTACAGAAGTCAGTGAATAATATGCAGAGAGGATTTTCTTAGATTGCACTGAGTTGCTAACTGAGCTAATAATTACTGGAGAAATGTTCCCAGTGTAATAAATGCTCAACTGATAAGAGATGTATTGGATTGCTTTGCCCCAAGCACTCCTACTGAAAAATAGAGAAACATGGGAGAAAGTCTGGATTTTGGCACTGGCATAGATGGATTGCAGTTGCTGTGTGATGACACCAGTAGCATTTTGGTTGTTTGTTTTGTTTTTTTTTTTTCCCTTGAATTGCATTAATACTTGCCAAAGTTACAGTGATTTAGGTTTTTTTTTTAACTTGGTCTTAATAACCAAAATCTTACATTTCCAGACTCACTTATGTACCCCCGTTGCATTGCATAGACACATTAAAAAAAAAGTTATTTAGATGCAGCTGTGCCCTTCTGATTAATTTAGCACTGCCTTTGTTTTCTGATTTGAAGAACAGTGGACTTGTTAAAGTTGTGCATTTGGAAAGTGAACATGTTTGGAAATATTTCATTTAACCTGTCCTGAGACTCTGAATCAAGTTATTTTGCAGAGTTGTTTGGAGGGCTTGTTTTGGTCAGCCTGTAACTTCCTCCCTGCGTCTGAATCATCCCCTCGGCATCTTGCTTTCTGGAAGGCTAAAGGGAACAGGAAGAAGAATGGGCTTTGAAATCCCAGAACACCTGGGGAGAGGGGGAGATGCAGTGGCAGAGGAGTCCAATAGCTGTTTCAAATAACATTGGTTTTTATTTTTTTTCTTAATAAATCTTTTAGAATGTTAATTTCACCTAGAGTGGAATGAATAAAGCTGATTAATCTTAGCATGGATTGGATATGGAGTAATAGTAGAGCAGAATTCTATTTGCAGCAAACTATGGGCAGTCTGATAGACTGTATTAGGGATCTGTAGTATGCTGATGTGAAGCAGTCCTGACTCAGCTGGGAATGTAGGGCTCAGTTGCTTTCTCTTCAGTGATTTGGCTTTAGCATTTCTTTGCTCAACCTGGTAAATGTATGGCAGGGTGTCCAGTGCAGGCTGCCGTGCAGACTGCTGAAGTGAACCGATAGCATGGAGATGTTGAGATGATGCAGCCTGTTTCTGTATTTATTGTGACGTGTCAGTATCTCTGATGGCCCTGAGCTCCTTGGGAAAGGAGGGAAGCACTGGCATGCAATAACCTTGTATTCAGAGATGGAAGTGCTTGAAGTAGAAGTGACAGCATGTGTCTTCTCTTGGTCTTTAGGTGCACATGAACTTGAACAGATGCAGTTGATTCTAGAATCAATTCCTGTCGTACATGAGGAGGACCGTCAGGAGCTTCTCAATGTAATTCCAGTTTACATTAGAAATGATATGACTGAGCCACACAAACCTTTAACTCAGTTGCTTCCAGGTATCAGTCCTGAAGGTAAGCAATTCCAAAGAAATATTTCTTGTCATTAAAAAAATCATGGAACAGTGGTGATCAACATAGCAGTGCACGTCTGTAAGTGTTCTGTGGAAGTTTCAGTTGGAAGAATCTGTGTTCTCTGAAGAAGTGTCGTCTATTGTAATAAAATAAGAACCCCACCACAGCTTGATTACATGGTAGCAACTTGGTCATGTTGGGAGTAGAATTATGCATCTGTGCTGGACCTGCTAATGCTGGGAGACTGACAAAGCTGCTCTATTTTGAGACAGTAGCATTCTAAATATAAAGGAATGTTGGGATTGAGTCAGTTTAAAACAACTCTTGCGAATGTTGGTTTGTTTGTTGGTTTTTTTTTTTTTTTTTTAAGTCCCCAAAACAATCTGTGTTGAATCTTAGAAACACTGACAGCAGTGTTTCATGACAGTTGGTGGGTACTGATTCCATTTGAAGCATTCTGTCTTGTAGTATTTCTTTTTTCCTGTTTTAGGCTAATTTATTGTAGCTCCTAGGTTTGACCTCTTCTGTTTACTATGGTTGCCAAATGGTGGTTTGGGGTTTTTTTTTGGCAGTAAAGTGCTAGTAAATAGATACCTCACAGCTGGGGAGCTACACTTTCTAAGCAGATGCGCACCTCCAGAGCTGAGCATTATGCTGTGATCTTCAATTCTAGATGTCTGAAATGTCATTTTTCTCCTTTTAAATACCTTCTACTCTGCAGCACTGGACTTTCTGGAGCAAATTTTGACATTTAGTCCCATGGATCGATTGACAGCAGAAGAAGCTTTGTCCCATCCTTACATGAGCATTTATTCCTTTCCAACGGATGAGCCTATTTCAAGTCATCCTTTTCACATTGAAGATGAGGTTGATGATATTCTGCTGATGGATGAAAGTCACAGCCATATTTATAATTGGGAAAGGTAAATTTGTTGCTTACTGTGGCGTGTAGCATGACTGAATTGTTTCCTGTTTGAAGTCATGTTGCTTCCTGGGCATTGTTTCCTTTTCTACTTGTTTCTTAAGAAAGAATCACTGGGCTTATGACTCATAAGGCTGACGTGGGTATGCTTATATATTCCTGAGATATGTTTGGGGATCTAAAATCTAAAGTTTACTCTTTCCATTACTGTTTAGTTTCTTTTCCCTCCCCTCCATGTTTTTGTGTAGATTGCTCTTGTCCAATGCTCGATGCCTACAGCAATAAAGAGAATGACAGTAGCGGTATTTGAAGTGTGCTAAACTTTACAGAGAGCTCTGTAGATGGAGTGAGCTGTTGTACATAATTCTGGATTTGAATCTTTCAGATGTGCATATGAGGATTGCTTTATGCCAGATTAAATTAAAAAAAAAAAAAGCAAAACAACAAACAACCTGGAAGAGGTACCTGATTTGATTAATGAAAAACTTCTGTCATCTATGTTGAATTGTCGCTATTCTGTGAGGGAATTGCTAAATGTAACTGTCTCTGTCTTGGGAGCTAGAAGACTGTTCTTAGCTGCTAACGCTTAGGAAATTGTTTTGCAGATACCATGAAAGTCAGTTTTCAGACCATGACTGGCCTATTCATAATAACTATGAAGCTGATGAAGTTCAGCGTGATCCAAGGGCTCTTTCTGATGTTACTGATGAGGAAGAAGTGCAAGTAGATCCTCGCAAATATTTGGATGGAGATCGTGAAAAGTATCTGGAGGATCCTGCTTTTGACACCCACTTCTCTACTGAGCCTTGCTGGCAGTATTCAGATCACCATGAAAACAAATACTGTGATCTGGAATGTAGTCACACTTGTAATTACAAAATGAGGTCATCTTCATACCTAGATAATTTAGTTTGGCGAGACAGTGAAGTTAACCATTACTATGAGCCCAAGCTTATTATAGATCTGTCAAACTGGAAGGAACAGAGCAAAGAAAAGTCTGATAAGAAAGGCAAGTCTAAATGTGAAAAGAATGGATTGGTGAAAGCCCAGATAGCGCTTGAGGAAGCATCACAGCAACTTGTTGAAAAAGAAAGGGAGAAGAATCAAGGATTTGACTTTGATTCGTTTATAGCAGAAACCATTCAGCTTAGTTTACAACACGAGCCTACTGATGTTGATAAATTAAATGACTTGAATAGCTCGGTGTCTCAGATGGAGTCGAAAGGATTAATATCGAAGTCGGTAAGCAGAGAGAAGCAGGAGAAGGGAATGGCTAACTTGGCACAGTTAGGAGCTCTGTACCAAACTTCTTGGGACAGCCAGTTTGTGAGTAACGGGGAGGAGTGCTTCCTCATAGACCAGTTCTGTTGTGAGGTGAGGAAAGATGAACAAGCTGAAAAAGAAAATACTTACACCAGTTATTTGGACAAATTTTTTAGTAAGAAAGAAGATGCTGAAATGCTAGAACCTGAGCCAGTAGAAGAGGGGAAGCTGGGGGAGAAGGAGAGAGGAGAGGGCTTTCTCAGTAACAGTGGAGAACTCCTCTTTAACAAGCAGCTTGAGGCTATAGGTATTCCTCAGTTTCATAGCCCTGTTGGTTCGCCACTGAAATCCATACAGGCCACGCTAACGCCTTCTGCTATGAAATCATCTCCCCAGATTCCCCACAAAACGTACAGCAGCATTCTGAAACATCTAAATTAAAACACTCAGCAGACATTTCTTTTATATTCATGAGCTGTGTTTGTCTTTTTTTATTACTAGTGTAAGTAATTTTTTTACTTGAATCAGACGGTGTAATTTTGGTATGGATTTCATTAGCTTTCTGTTTACCATTGTTTTTACAATCCAGAATTACTTTCTATACATAAGTTAGTTTTGTTTTTAAACTGGCATGTTGTTTGCACACAAAATTAAAGAATAGAGCAAAATAATGCAAAATGCAGGAGGTAACAAAAAATGCACTAAACCAAGTTAAAAAAAAAAAACAAAACAAAACCATTCTCTCAGTAAAACAGTGTCCATGTTTTGCAGAAAAAAGAAACTTGCCTTGAAATTTACACAGTGAGACTGTACATAACTGCATGAGAATATCTATTTTTCCCAAAAGGTTTTTTTCATCCATGCGTCGTTCAGAGTCTTTCATACTGTACACATTTCTTAGACACATGATACCAGCAGCAACTGAAACGAATGCAGAATTTGGTACGCATGTGTTATCTACCTCAAGGTAACAGCAGTATGTGGCAAAACATTAACCACCCATAGTGCTTCTCATTATGCACTTCTATTTAGCCAGCATTATTGTAGTAGCTATTCTTACTGAAACCCATTCAATATTTATAAATGTTCTGGTATGCATTCTTTATAGTGAAGTGTTAATATGCAGCACTTTTATTTATTTTAGCAAATAAGTATATTTCTGTAATTATAGAAAGTCAATTTTTGAGTTACGTTTCAGATAAAAGTTTTTGTTTAGCACTATGGTTTTATTGCCTACATAGCTGGATATATATTAACATCGGCTTATTCTGAGGCTATCCAATACATTTTTTTTCTAGTTTTCATTTCAAGTAAAGCACTCACTGTGTATAGGAATTTGTAATTGGAGGTGCTTGATCTCTACAAAAGAAATTAGGAATCGCTTTATTATAAAATGCTCCTAGAAGTCTTAATTGTGTTCATTTCTAAAAAATTTTGTAATGTTAGTTGTGTGCATGGAAATAATTAAGGTACAACATTACTGTAGGTTAAAGTTCTATATGGTGAGACATTTTGTTTTTACTGTATGTTTTTACTGAATGATTCCTGCCCCCTTCCCTTCCCCCCAAAGCAAGCATGAATTAAAATTAGGTTAAATATAGCATGTAGCATCTCGGTCTTCTGAAAATTTGTTTTCCCTTCTGATTTATTTTTTTTTTTTAATTAAATACTGGATGTATCATTGGCTCCCCTGTTTAAAATGAAAGACAAATAAAAACATGGCCAGCAAAAAATGACTGTTGTTTCCTGGTGCTTTATACAAAGAGAAATAAACAGCTGTGGCTATAAAAGCCACTGGTTGTGCTATGAGGGCAGGCGTGCTGCTGGGTGCTGTGCTGCAAGGAGCTCAGGGAGAGTAGTCTTGTGGAGGGCAGGCTCCAGAGATGGGACAGGACAAGGGATATGGTAGAGGGACAGGACAAGGAGAAGTGGTTTTAAAGTGAGACAGGGGAGGTTTAGGTTAGATATCAGGAGAAATCACTCAGAGGGTGGTGATGCCCCAGAACAGGTTCCCAAGAAGGCTGTGGATGCCCCATCCCTGGAGGCATTCAAGGCCAGACTGGATGTGGCTCTGGGCAGCTTGGTGTGCTGGTTTGTGACCCTGCACACAGCAGGCGGGTTGAAACTGAATGATCGTTGTGGTTCTTTTCAAGCAGGCCATTCCATGATTCTGTGTGCTTCTACAACTGTGTACAGCCTGAGTGTAAGGGATGTTGTGCAGGGGTACATCTGTGATTACACCCTGAGTGTGTAAACAACTGGTTATGCTGATAGCTGTGTACCTGTTGAATCACAGAATCGTAGGGGTTGGAAGGGACCTTCAGAGATCATTGAGACCAACCCCCCTCCCAAAGCAGGTTCCCTACAGCAGGTTGCACAGGTAGGCATCCAGGCAGGTCTTGAACATCTCCAGAGAAGGAGACTCCACCACCTCCCTGGGCAGCCTGTTCCAGTGCTCCGTCACCTCACTGTAAAGAAGTTCTTGCGCACATTCCTATGCTGTAGCTTATGTCCGTTTCCCCTTGTCCTGTCTCCGTGTACCACTGAAAGGAGATTGGCCTCACCACTATGGCCCCCACACCTCAGATATTTATAAACCTGGATCAGGTCCCCTCTCAGTCTTCTTTCCTTGAGCCTGAACAGACCCATTTCACTCAGCCTTTCCTCATAGGAGAGATGCTCCAGGCCCTTCACTATCTTTGTGGCCCTCTGCTGGACTCTTTCCAAGACATCCCTGTCTTTTTTGTACTGGGGAGCCCAGAACTGGATGCAGTGCTCCAGATGAGGCCTTACCAGAGCAGAGTAGAAGGGGAGGATCACCTCCCTCGACCTGCTGGCTACGCTCTTTTTAATGCACACCAGAATGCCATTGGCCTTTTTGGCCACAAGGGCACACTACTGGCTCATGGCCAGGCTGTCATCCACCAGGACACCCAGGTCCCTCTCTGCAGAGCTCCTCTCCAGCAGCTCATCCCCCAGCCTGTATTGGTGCATGCAATTATTCCTCCCTAGGTGTAAGACTCTACACTTGCTTTTGTTAAACCTCATCTGGTTTCTTACTGCCCAGCTCTCCAGCCTGTCCAGGTCTCGCTGAATGGCAGCACGGCCTTCAGGCGTGTCAGCCAATCCTCCCAACTTCGTATCATCAGCAAACTTGCTGAGGGTGGCCACTATCCCCTCATCAAGGTCATTGATGAAGATGTTGAACAAGACCGAACCCAGCACAGACCCTGGGGGACAGCACTGGTTACAGGTCTCCAGCCAGACTCTGCACCGCCAACGATGACCCTCTGCGCTCTGCCAGTCAGCCAATTCTCAACCCACCTCACTGTCCTCTTGTCTATCCCACAGTTCCTCAGCTTTGTTATAAGGATGTCGTGGGAGGCAGTATCAAATGCCTTTCTAAAATCAAGGTAGACTACATCCACTGCTCTCCCCCCATCCACCCAGCACGTGACAACATCATAGAAGGCTACCAGGTTGGTCGAGCACGACCTCCCCTCGGTGAATCCATGCTGACTACTCCTGATAACCTCCTTTTCTTCCAGTTGTCTGGAGATGGCATCCAGCACCAGCTGTTCCATCACCTTTCCAGGGACAGAGGTGAGGCTGACTGGCCTATAATTACCCAGGTCTTCCTTCTTGCCCTTTTTGAAGACCGGAGTGACATTGGCTATCCTCCAGTCTTCAGGGACCTCCCCTGTTATCCAGGACCTCTCAAAAATGATGGAGAGCAGTCCGGCAATGACCTCCGCCAGCTCCCTCAGCACACGTGGATGCACCCCATCAGGTCCCATATACTCGTAGTCTATATACTAGTCATATACTAGTACTGCCTATACTATATATATAGTCATATACTAGTACTGCCTAGGCGCTCACGCACCTCCTCTTTCCTGACTGAAGGGAAGTCTCCCATTCCTCAGACCCTCTCACTAACCTCCAGGGTGTGGGAAACCTGAAGGAGAGCCTTTTCACTCAAGACAGAAGTAAAGAAGGCATTCAGTATCTCTGCCTTCTCAGCATCCCCCATTACCAGAACCCTCCTTCCCCCCCCCCCTTTCATTAAGTAAGGGGTCCACATTCTGTCTAGTTTTCCTTTTGCTATATGATTCAATTTCAGAGTGCAAGTGGGCAGCAATTAAGTTTTTAGACTTGTTATCGAAGTGGAAAGAACAGCGCACCTGCATGCGGTGCCTTCATGTCACTGGCAGCCTGCAGCAGCAGAGAAGCCCGCCAGTGTTCCGCAATAAAGAGATTTCAGGAGCAAGACCAGGTAACTGCTACAAGGTATTTGGAAACATGTAGACCAAGCCTCTGTTGTAGCATGCTTTAAGGGCAACAGTATTTACTTCTTTCTTAGTTCTTCCCATCAGAGCCATTCCCGAGGTAGCTAATTAGCTATACAATAAAACTGCATCTTCTGTCAAACTCCAGGAACTTTTTCCATAATGTTTCCATTTCTGCTTCTCTGGCAGCTGCAGCTTTGTTAGAACAAGGACACTGTGTGTGCTGCTGAGCTTTGGCATAGCCCCTTCCCTTTGTATAGATGGGGCTGGGGCAGGAGGAAGGATGTTGGCCCTTTCCCATAAGGGAGGGTCTGGGCTGGAGTGCAGCAACATCTCCACAGGAATAGGGGAAGCGCTTAGGAACTGCGGTTAAAATTCACGCTGAAAGCACATCTTGTGCAAAAGTACGCTTAAAAAATACAGCCTCAGCTTGTGACAGTAGAGTAGGAGCATTTTACACAAGAAAGCAGCACACAGGTGCTGAGACTCTGCAGTTCTTCTCTCCTTTGACTTGCAGCAGTGGTGCCAGCCCTGCTTGAAGAGGTTGCACATGCTGGCAATTGGAGGGTACAGCCAGACCACTGTGCTTATTAAGGAGGAGTAATCCCCTGTGCAGAGATTAAAGAAAGTGGAAATGCTCTGTAAGGATCATGCAGAGTTAAATCTACTGCTAGAAAACAATGATAACCCAAGGCATGGAGTTGGGTTCTTCCAGGATAAGAGGCAGAAGCCCTGCGGTATGAGAATGGTCAGAGCAGGGCTTTGAGAAGCACCCTGGGGTGGGGGGGTTTGTGCTGTGCTCACAGCCCTGCCCACCCCTGGAGGAAAGTAGGACAGTTCCGTGCATGGTCCTTGAGCTGTGACCTAGCAACTAAATTATCTTTTAAAACAAATCACAGAAAAAACTTATATTGTAAGCCAGGTAAAAGGATGACTGTTTAGCGCCATGGTGCTTGCCAAGGAAAATGGAACACCCTTGTTTAACAAAAAAGCAAGAAATGAGGACGCTAGCCATCTTTTAAGAGTACCTTTTCTCCTGTATGCGGTCTTTAATTAAAGGCATCATTTAAAGTGTATCTAACAATGACTTCAGCTAGAGGAGATGTTTACCCTTATGTAACAACCAGGACAGAGCATGTTGAACGCACTGTCATCACACGGGCTCTAATAGCACTGAACAGTTTGTTCTGATCAAGAGTTCTCAGTCACAGTCAGCCAATTCTGACAATTGTATTTAGTTTTAACTTAATAAGATTTGCTATATATAATCCCATACACGGCTATAAGAGGGCCCACGTTGCACTCAGAGGTGCTTCTGCAGCACAGAAGCTCTGTGGGGCCAGCAGCTCCTCACCCCCTGCTCTGCTCCTTCCTGCCGCAGGGTGCAGAGAATCGCAGCTGGGCTCCTGAGAAGCTGGAGCCACACTGTTGTTCAGGTTCCCTCTGGTTATTGGTGCAGGGGAAATAAGCCTCTGAACAGCACAGCCAGCACCGTTCTGCAAGCACTTCTGTCAGCCCTTGCACACAGTGACTGTCTTTTTGCTGGCGTTTGTCTATCACATCCTGACTGCAAAGCAGTCCTTCTATAGTGAACAACGATAATAACATTCCTCTCCTAATCTGTGCACTGTCCTACTGCAGCCAAATTTACTTTTAACCTTTATGTCACCCAGCCAGAATGTTATGTACAGTGAGAAGTGAGAAATGATGCTGGGTGCAGGACATGGACCTTGTGACTGGCCTGAATTCAGAGCCAAGCAATGCGATCACTTGTACAACCCTAACCTCCCATTATTCCCAGTGGAAGGGCGCTGGCACCTGTGGGCTCGAGGGCCTCTCAGGAAGCACTTGTGCACTGCCTTCAGGAATCGATTGCTTCTACACTTCTTGTCCAATGGAGGCACCAGCCAAGATCCTCCTGTACTGTGGCACGGCAGCTGTGCCTACCTCCCCATCTATCGTGTCCTTCACTCAAGCAGGGACAGGGGTGGCTTCGGTTGGTGTCAGCTGGAGGCAAGGACTGCCACTGAGAGTATGGCCTTATGGAGGAGACAAGGGAAGGGCTTCCTCCTTCTCCATTTTTTGCATTGGGGTTAATCTCCCCTTACTGTTAATGTTCTATGTTGATGTGTCACTAAACACATCAACATCACTGAATTGGTTGTTGGTGTGCTATTTTTTTCCCCCTAGTTTTGCAATTTGTTTCTTAGTCAGCGGAAGACTGTTTTGTTCTGCTCGACTTCCATATGACTTAAGCCTTTTTCCTCGTTTTCACAACTTCTGGTCCAGGCTTAGAGCATTCTGCCAGCAGTTGCTCGCAGCTGGACACAGCTCAGGACATGGAAGTCACCTCCTGCCCGCTCAGCCTGCTGCCCACTCAGAGATGAGGCCTGGTAAGATTCAGCCTTCCTCAGCGCATGAATTCCTCCGTGCTCCTCAGGCCGTGCCCCGGGTGCTGGGCAGCATGGAGGTCTCATGGCCTCCTTAATCCCCCCATGGCAGGTACAAGATAAGGACAAATCCCCACAGCACCTTTCCAAACAGGTATCCATACTACACATACTGCCAGGATCCATTGCCTGCATGGTGACCACCACTCTGTTTCCACTCACACCTCCAGGCTGGGGCTAATAGAAGTCAGCACAGACGTCTAGGCCCACACTGGTGGTGAAGGGACATTTTCCCATTCCTTTCCTTAGGGATGCCATTTGGAGAGTGCTATAACCACAAGGGTCAATACAGGGGAAGGTGTACAGGAGTGCAGTAGCAAAGGGACTAACACAAATGGAATGGTGTTACAAAGACAAAGGAAAGGTACTCACCCATCTCTGAAGATCTGTACTCATGAGAAAAATCCAAAAAAGAAGGAAATCCAACCAGAGATGCTTCCCCCATGGCAGTCAGCCATTAAATAGGGTCTGAGAGAGGTGCAGCCAGGATCCACCCCTGCTGGTCACACAGCTGAATTGCCTTCACCTGTGCTCCCAGGGCTGACTGAGTCCTTTCCACAGGTGCTCAATCAGTGGGTCAGGCCGTGACTCAATAGTTCCCATATTGAGAGGATTAGCAGCTAAATCCCCAGTGTTACAAGCTGCACAAAGACAACGTTTCCATCTAATGTTGCTCTTGAATTTTAGTGTTTTTCATCATTTAAAGCCACAGAACTGAATAACTGAATGACAGATTTATTGTGGCTTCTGTGTTTGTTTGGATATAGATTTAAACAGTACAGTTCTTAAAATAGCTGCATAGCTAGCAGAGACATTTTTAAAGCCATGATTAATAAAGCAGATGGGTTTGTTTTTTATTTTCTATTATGTCTGCCTCTCAGAATTCTTTCTGCTAATACTACAGAGTTTCTTAGCAAATATGGTATTGACACTTACTGAAAGATTGTTACTTCTATGTAGATAATTATCACACAGATACCTACATGATTCTTCATGTTTGTCGGGCCCCAAAATGCGACGGACTGTGACCATTTACATGGTGTGCTCCTTCACCTGCTCTCAGCACTGCCATCCCTCTTTTTCATCAGATGAAGGCCATAAAGTATTGCTTACAACCCATCAACCTGGCTCCATATCTATTGAACTGATGCGGCCACGGAGGCACGGCCAAGCAGCGGGATGAGGCGCAGGGCCTCAGGGGAGCGGTATTTCTCTTGTGCTGCTCCCAGGCTACTTTCAGAGCTGCAGTGCAAGCAACATGAAAACCACATCACGTATCTCTCAGCTGCCTGCCTTCAAACAGCCAGCAGCTGCTAGTGCCAGTATGCATTTGCTGCAGGTTGTTGTGTTCCCAGCTGTGGGGATGCTCCAGTGATGGCAATGGCACCAACTCAGCCTTGTGTATCCATTGCATTGGAACAGGCACTGCCCCGAATACTCCTCTGCTCCCCAGTGGGAAGTTTTGCCCCACCAGCAGCCACTGAAACCCCCTGACCCTTGGGCAGTCCATAAGCTACTTTCCCATTAGTGCTAGTTTTAAATATTTCTAGAAATCTCTCCCGGCACCACATTAATCCAATTTACAGCATCTGGCTCAAGCGAAGTATGACAAGAATTTGCTTAAGACACATGATCCGTGATGGGGAGCGAGGGGTCACACATCCCGTGGGAGACAGTGCCGCAGGGGAGACACTGCTACTGCTCACAGGGCGCGGGGTTCAGTGCCCTCCTGCCCACCCTCTGGGAGTGGGACCACGAGGAACCTGGGCAAAACGCGTGGTGCCCTGTGGAAGTGGGACAGCCATTGTCCCTGTGCCGTTCACCCACGGCTCACCCAAGAGTGAGCTCAGGGAAGGCCAACAGCTGCAGTCCGGTGGGTGTAACACCAAGCAGCACAGGGACATGTTCTGCTGTAGTCAAGGTGCTGTGGAGAGAGGAGAGAGGATCCCGAGCCCAGCTGCAGGTGGCACATTCAGGCTCTGGTTACAAAACGAATCTGAACGCCCCATGCACCGAATGCTCCCTCCCTCTGCTGAAACACTAAGCCAAAGGATTTATCAGGCTCTTATGTAACACGCTTTTAGGGTTTCCAGCAGAAATAGGTGTTCTAAATATAAATGATTTGCAGATAAAATAGGCTTATATAAACCACTTCTGCTTTATATAACCCCTTGCTGGTGCTGCAGCCGATGCTCACACCAGCTCAGGGCCAGCAGCAGCAGTGCCGGGGTGTGCTGGTGCCCAATGGGAGCCCCCACACAGACACAGCCATTGCTCCTTCAAGAGCAGAAGCCAACAGGAAGATGCAGACACCGGCTTGTGGAGGGGCTCCCTTAATCAGTCATTGCACCAAGGCCGACCGTCCGCTCTGTGGTTGCAGCAGCTGCTGAGCAGGGTGAAACATGGTGCAGACAGTTCCTCCAATGCAGCCACATCCATCCTTTAGGAAAGGGTAGCTCAGCTGTACACCAAGAACTAGCACGGCTTTGCACCCATCACTGCTGCACACTTCCCTGCACAGCCAGCTGCTCCAAGGGCTCTACTCACAAACCTCTGTTTCCCTAGCTTGGTTCAGCAACACGCCAGAAGCCACAGCAGTGGCCATTAGTAAGGGCAGCAACAATTAACTCTGAGATATGGCCTCCCTGGCACCAAGCAGCGGTTGCTATGTTACATCCTGAGCAGGAGGGATCCAGTCAGACCTCGGAGGGGAGCTCCGTGCCTCACACCAAGCATGTCTTGGGCAGAGGGACCGACTGCCAGGTGGTTTTGGCTGCTGGTCTGAGTACAACACATGCATATCATTGTGCATAAATACTGAGGGAAAGACATAGCTATGCATATCTATCTTCTTCATACAAGCACCTGCATTTTCATACATTTGAGAAATAAGGATGCACTTCCAAGCTGCAGCATATTTTTACAGCAGAGCAACGTGATTTATATCTCTGCCATTAACATTTTCATTCAAGTAACTGCTTATTTATTCCTATAGCAGATAAGCTGTTCTGACAATGTGGGAAGATGCTGTTTATGAGGCAGCCAGGGCTCTCAGCAGCCTGCATTATTTCTGGTGGGACTGTCAGTTCTCCAAGCATCAGTACTTCATTTCTAACACAGATCTGTTGGAAGACATTTAATCCATCCTGCTTTTGTCAGCCACAGGCAGCAAATTAGCCATGGAGAGGCTGTGTGTGACCTTCAGAAGTGACCACCATTCTATGCTCCGGAGCTGATGCCAGCAGCACACTGCTCCTGTGTGTGTTGGGGGACAGGGAGCCCCAGCGGGCAGCCCAGCTCCACAGGGAGAAGCCTGACCCTGACACAGGCAGCGCTGTGGGCACCGTGCTCCCACGGAGGCCACCTGTCCGGCTGCACACACACACGTTTTGCCTTTGTTGCGCCGTGCTTAGAGCCAGATGGGCAGCACACAGCTGGTGAGGGCAGGCTGGATTGAATGCCCGAAACTGCAAGTGGAAAAATTATTGCGCTGGCAGTAGTGAGGCGAGTTTGTGCCAGCACAAAGCCTGGGGGAAAGCGGCGACTGCTGAATGCTGCTGGCGGGTGTGCTACTGGAGCCGGGCTCGTAAAGGTGGGCAGCGGCATTTCCGAGGCAGACTGGTGTCTGCGGAGAGCAGGCAGCTGAACAGACAGGAGCCACCCCAGCTGCCTTTTTTGTAAGAGCGGTGACACGCATTTTTCTGCTAGAGTAACAGCACCAAGCACCACCACCTGTCTAACCTGCGCCTCCCCGGCAGCCCACACGCAGCGGGCCGGCTGCGAGAGAGCTGCGGGCGGCAGCGCAGCGCCTCCCGGCGGCGGCAGCGGTGCTGTGCGGTGTCGTGCGGCCGGGCGGGTGCGCTGCTGCTCCAGGCGGCCGCGGAGGGGAACGGCCTACGAGCGAGGGGACGGGGAACTGTTGCTCAGTACCTTCGGTTTTTGGCATTTGCACAGCACTTTCATGTTCTGAACTGCGGTCACTTGACCCTTGGGCAGCTGATAGCGCCGTGTGACGCGGGGGCTGTCGTGGCCGTGACTCAGTGCCTCGTGTCGGCCCCATCTGCTGACTGCCCACCCGCACCCCGAGAGCGGCCTTTCCCCGGCTGTGCGGTGACCCGACCCCAGAGCACAGTGCCCGCAGGTAGCACTGGCAGCACGCGGCTCTGCGGGGCTGTAATTCATCTCTGGGTGCAGCACTCCATCCCAAACCCCATCTGTGACATGAGATGGGCTCTGCCACAGCCTCAGCCATGCCCTCGCTGCAAAGCAGAGCGGTGGCACGCAGCCCGACACGAGGCACGCAGATGCTCGCTGCACTGCGGGCTCCACTGTAGCACATTTGCATAGGGAAAGGCCGTGTCAGCCCTCGGCAGGCAGCACGGTCCCGGCCTCAGCCCGCTGCCGGCTGCAGCGCTGACAGAACGCTTCTGCGGGCCGAGTGCAAGGGCTCTGGAAAAAATAAATAAATCTGAAAGTAGCAGACTCAAGCATCTCTGAGCCATGACTGTGTGCCACACGGTGCGCTCAGCTGACCGGACATGCTGGAGTCATCGCTCTGAGTGGATGAGGATGGGGCTGGTTTGTGCAATTCGTGATAAGAGCATTTTGCAAACATGATGAAAATGTGTGGTAAACCCCAGGCAAACTGCAGCAGCCTGTGCACACAACCTATGCAAAATGAGTGTGTCAGCATGGCTGGGCTGAGCTCTCCAACTCTGCTGTGCTGCTGCTCACAGTATGGCACAGACCCAAACAGGATCCAGGGCTGGGCACCACAAGGCCACCACTCACCTCATTGGGTCCCCAGCTACTGCTCCCTCTGTTTGCAGTCCACACTGCAATGACAAGCTGAGGAACGAGCCCGGAGCACACTTCCAAAGTCTTCATGGAGGCAGAAACCCGCTGCTCTGGACCCAAAACCCAGCTGCGGGGTGGGGGCAGCCAGAGTGCACACAGCCTCAGCAGGGTGGCACTGGCCATGGGGCTGGTGGCAGTGACAAATGTCCCCATGAGCTGTGCCTGCAGCACTGGGGCTGCTCCACACCATAACCAACAGCCTCCTGCTTCTGGCTCCAAGCTACAATGACAACTTTTGGAGCCCTGACTGGTGACGGGTGAATGCCCACCCAGCCACGGCTGCTCTCAAGGTTCACAAACAAACACTTTTGGACTTTTTTTTGCTGTTGTTATTATCTCCTTGAGAAGACTTTGAAGGCTTCAGATAAGATTACGGCCAGTTATGAAGGGAAGAAAGAGTTCACCTCACAGTATATTTTTGGACAAACAATCCAAGGCAAACAAGGTTTAGCAATCTCTCTGGTTTAGGATTCCAGTAACTCATCTTGATGCTGTAAAACTGACACAAAGGCAGGTTGGATCAGTGTCCGGGCAGGGTCCCACCTGCTCCAATCACCTGCTGGCTGAGGCCCCCAGGGGCCCTTTCTGCACCCTGCCCAAGACAAGTGCTGGATGGCTCTGACTCCTGCAAGAAGTCCCTCCTGCAGGGAGCTGCTATTTCAGGCCTCTCTCCTGACCCCGTGGCCATCACCACCCGCTGGCCGTGCACCTGGCGCCGCTGTGGCGCTGCCTGGCTGCAAGGAGGGGAAGGTAAAATTCCTGTGCCCACACAGTAGTGTCTTTTTATAGCCCAGGGATGAGGTTTTGTACTCTGCTCCTATTTTCCATGCAGACAGTAAACAGGAAAACCAGGCTGACCTGGCTGAGCGGCTCATTCGGGAGCACGGCATGGACACCTGCGTGGGATGTGCCCACCGGGCCTTGCTGAACCCACCTGTGTCCTGAGCTCTGGGTGCCGCTTGCTGGGCACCAGGACAGGTCCACAGCACCTTCAGGAGAGGACAACACTAAAAACAAATCAGTGAGTTGCCAGCAGAGCAGCAGTGGTATGCAGGGCACAGCATGGGGCTCAGTGACCTTCTGTCACAATCACAAGGCTCAGGCCAACAGGGTAAGCCTTCTCAAGTGCCTCATAGGAACGTTGCACAGCCACTGCCCAGATGCATCAGATGGAGCTGACTTGCCCCTGACAGCAGGACTGTGTGCGGGCTGAGGGCTGTTGGCACGCAGTGCTGGCTATTCGTTTGGCACCGCCTGAGGTCACATCAGGAGAGGCTCAAGAGGATTTGTACAGTAACTTTCAGGTTGGCTTGGTTTTGATCCATTTCCAAAATGGACAGAGAAAGTAAATGGCAAACAGAAATCAGATGCCAGAACACGAGTGTACTGCATACACATTTCTATTTGTGCAGTGCCAGGACATCCGTGAGAACCACGGCTGCAGCCCCTGTGCAGTAGAATACAACACAGTCCCTGTGCAGCAGAGCACACAGCCCTGTGCAAAAGGATACAGCCTCGATGCCCAGGCCTGCAGCTGGCAACCTGAGCACTGGTGTGACAAACCACCGGCCTCCCTGGGCCGCGGCAATGAGTGCCTTCAGCCATCAGCCTTCTGTCTGACCTTGCGTGTATCTCCACAGAGGGTGACAAATAAAAAGCATTGCAGATCAAAGCACTCAGCACCGAACTTGCCCCAGTGATAGCACCGCGCTGATTTACAGCTGCTGAGCTCACACAGGAGCTGCGCCGGCTGCTGAGGGCCTAGTGAGGTTACAAAGCGCTCATTGTCCCCAAGGAATTCAGGAAAGCAGGAGACGGCCACTGAGAGGATGTGCTTCAGCATGTGCTTATTTCCTTACAAACACCAGTTGCCTTCTCTCCCAGGAGCCACACTCAGAGCCACGTGCTCCTCCTGAGGCACGCACACACACTGCCACTCTGCAGCCCCTGCTCCCACCACCCTGCTCTGCTGCAAAAGAACATTGCCAGTGAGACCTGCTGGGGAAACACCTTCAGGAAGAGCAGCGTGAGCCCTGAATCCATGAGCCCCGCAGTCTGTGAGCCCTGCAATCCGTGAGCCCCGCAGGCAGCAGCATGGCCGGTTGTCATCACTACCAGCACCTCAGCATCTGGTGTCCTGCTCCAGTGTCTTAGGGAAACTCACACAGGGACACCGCCCCACTGCCCACATGCCACTCTCGACACCATTTTACTGGAAAGCTTCGCTGCCCTGAAATAGCTGTGGCACTGAAATAGCTGTGGCTGGGCTGTGGTAGGCGCTGACAGAGTGGGGCCTCACCCCGCTTCCTCCGCAGACGGCAGTTCTGTGAAATAACCCACGCCTGCAGCACGGCTGTCCCAGCCCCGTGTCCCACCAGCAGCAGAGGCTCACAGTGAGGACAGGCTGAGCCAGTTCCGAGCCATGCCGGCAGCAGCACAGCCCTGCGCTGCTGGGGCTCAGCCGCTGTCCTGACAGCCGCAGTGCCAGCACAGCCAGGGGTGCGTGGGGACCTCTGGTGCTCCGCAGCTATCATCCCACAGGCGCGCATCAGCTCACAGGAGAGACGTGCTAGCAAAATTCCCCAGAGATCATGTGGGGGATTTTATTGGAGGGTGATTTAATTGTTCAGCTGGGCTCACTGTAAACCTATAAACTCCACCTGTGTAGCTAATTGCATCGAGAGATCGTTATAAAAAATGTGACTCTGACATTTATAATCAAACACATTTAGTGCTGAAGGCTGGCACAGGCCCATCTGCGGTGCTGTGGGGCAGGATGAGCCCTGCCATCCCCTGGTGCCCTGCGATGGTCCCAGGATGGGGCTCTCCCACATCTTGTGAATGCAGTAGCAATGTTTTCTACTCAATTTAGAAGCAAAGGCAGCTACATATACAGCCAGACAGTTTGTGAGGCCATGAACAACCTAACATGACTGCATCAGACTCCTCCATCTTCGCACAGCTCCTTCTTATTTGCTGCATAGAGCAAGAGCAGAGCAGCCACTCCATTTCCCATCAGTCCTCCATCCTACCCCACTCCCCTCCCAACCTTGCACCCACTCCCTCACCTTGCACCCACTGCTGAGCCCATGAGTCAGCCTTGCTCCCCCCACACAGGGCATCACCAGCCCCACGTGCATTGCTGCTGCCAGCCATCATCTGGCAACTTCTGCCCTGCCTGAGCAGCCAGCAAAGCACCCAGTGCCCTGCTGAGATTAGAGTGACACCAAGTCGCCAAAAAAGAAGGCTTGGTATTTTTGTTTCACACTGCTTTTTAGTCTTTTCCTCTGCCTTTTAGAATTCCAGATGATGAGGAAAATAAATATTGGAAGATTATCCTTTGTATCTCATGATCAGATCACAAGCTAGCATGTGACTTGGGATGGAAAAACAAGTCTTTCCAGCAGATGTCAAAGGCAGCTAGTGCGTCGCAGACTGCTGTACCTTGGTGTTTGCTGCCAAAGTCAATTCCTTGTGCATCTCTGAGGTAAAGAGACTTCATGATTCATCAGGATCTTACTCTAATTAAAGCAAACTGCTCAGATGACTTTCATTTTAGCTTTGACTGTTTAGCAACCCTGAATGCAATATATATGCAACAATAAATAGCAGCCCTCAGCCACTGTTTTGTAAACAGGCTTGAGCATTGGAATGGCAAGGGCAGGTTTTGGAGTCTCCCTGTAAGTCACATGCTTGGATTGAGCAAAAAGCTTCTTGCAGCTTTGAGAAAAGGGATCGAGCAATTTGGAGCCCAGGTGTTGCAGAGAGCAAAGGTGTGCTGAGCAGGACCTGTGCCACAGAGGATCGATGCAGAGGAGCATTGCAATCACACGGCACAGACCTTGAGATGGGATGTCAGGTTTATGGAGAGGCTGAGCTTCCTCAGAGCTCTGAAACCCACAGAAGGTACAAGGAAAGGCAGCTGCCCCTTCAGCAGCTCTCTCCTCTCCTCTCCTCTCCTCTCCTCTCCTCTCCTCTCCTCTCCTCTCCTCTCCTCTCCTCTCCTCTCCTCTCCTCTCCTCTCCTCTCCTCTCCTCTCCTCTCCTCTCCCAGTGCTCAGGATGGGAAAAGCAGCAACTGTGGGCAAAACTCTGCTGGAGTCGCACAGCCTGATAAGCTGTGACATTGCATCCAAGCAGTCCTGCTGCAGCCGGCATCACATGATGGGTCAGCAGTTCATGGGAAGTGGTGGGCTGAATGCTTGAAAGAAAACACAACTTGCTTCAGCCAGCTCCCTCTCCACAGGAAACAAAAACTGGAGCTGAACTCCAGCAGTTTGGGTTTGACCAGACTTATCTCGTCTGAGGCCTGTGCCTGACCAAGCACCCAGCTCAGAAACCCTGCAGAGAAGGAACCCGGCCCAAGGCAGGATGATGGGGACGGAGAAAAAGCCCGTGCATGTCTGCCTGCAGCAGGGAAGAAGAGAGGACCATGTAGAGCACTCATCCTACAGCAGTCGAGGCAGCCCCGCTCTGCCCATTCCTGACAGGGCAGAAAACTGGCACATGGCCACATGGCGTCAGAGTGGTGCCCGGCCCCAGATGTGGGCATCCACGGGTGCAGGATGCAGCCCTGGGCATCCCCTGGGTGTGGGATGCAGCCCGGTACCAGTAGGAGCAGCAGCACTGCCCACGTTCCCATTCCACCAGGCTCATGCCCAGTGCAGCCATCTCCCCATGTTCCATGTGCATGGCAGCATAGAGTTTTTTCCTTTTTCTCCTTTGTCCCAGCATCACAGGCAATTGTGCCGCTATTTTTAAAGAGGCTTTTCTTTTCCCCTGCAGAGCAGACTGAATAGCTTTGCCTCCCATGCCCGGAAGTGCGCTGAGCTTGGACGTCTTGTCTCATTGTGATGGGAAAGGTTATCAAAAGTACAAAACAAAAGTGAAATTATCCGCTGACATTCCTGTGACTAAAATAGCCACACTGACGTTACAGCAGGGAACGGAAGTCCCAGGACACAGGCTGTCCCACAGCAGCCCAGCAGCCAGCTGACGCCAGGCTGCTGTGAGCTCACGTGCAGCAAGGAGCTCCTGCCTTGGAAGACAGGGGGCCATGCAGCGAGTAAGGGGCTGCCACAGCTCCCTGGGCAGCAAGGCAGAAGCTAACACTGAGCAGCTGCTGCTGGCCTCCTAACTGTGCGCAAACCTGGGGACAGCACGCTGCGGCTGTGGGATGCTTGGGTAGCCTTTGTGACAGCCTCAGAACTCCAAGTTTGAAGAAGAAAGCTTGTGCTCATGGGATGAAGAACGAGTCCCCTTCAGAGCACACCGACATCATCTCAGATGCGTCTCCCGTGAGGGAAGCGAGTACCAGAAGTGCTGAAGCAGAAAGCCAGGAATGTGAAAAACAGGGAAAAACTTTACTTCCCCTGAAGAGACAGTAAAACATTTACCCAAATTGTTCCAGGCCTTTTCAAAACAAGCAGAGCACTCCACCACCTGCCAAAACCCAGATTCTTTCAAAGGAGATAGAAGGCTCCTCTCCACTCAAGGCAGCACGGTGCCTGTGGCTGCCAGGAGCACTGTCCCTGTGCCCATGGGGAAAGCCCAGCCGCCAGCAACAGGCTCCAGTGAGGCTTTCCTGGCTTTGTTGACTGGTATGGCCTTATCGCTGTTAAAACACTGTGTTTCTGTGACTTCTTCCCCCTTCTTAAATGTCAACTTGAAGAGAAAAATTTGGGAAAGGTCACTTAGCAGAGAGACTGGAATAACTCCAGCCACTTGGATAAACACACATAGGGTCAGCTGCAATGAGAGGGGATTTTGAGCATGGTGTTTACCTGTGATGAACGCGTGCTGTGTTTCTGAAGGAGGGTGAGACTCTATGTACCTTGCATAAGGCAATCAATCTGCTTATCAACCACCCATCTGCTGCAGGACTCCTTAACCCTTCAGCACACCCCAGGCAAGAAGGCGCATTGCTCCACTGACATGGAGGGACACAGCCCTACAGTTGAGGGAACCCAGCCCTGGGGGGGCTGGTCCCCACACAGAACACAGCCACTACACTCTGCCACGAGCTCTCTAGGGCAGGAGCCAAGCTGCATGCGCACTGCGCTTGAGTCATGCCAGCAGCCTTCCCAGGCAGGTGGTGGGTTCTAGGAGAGCAGCAGGACCTCCACTACAGGCACAGACAGGGGCCTTGCACAGCCAAGCCCCATGACCTCCTCGAAAGAATTCATCTTTTTGTGGAATTCAGTCTCATAAAAAAAAAGAAAAAAAAGAGCGCAAGCAAGCGTTCCATAAGCTTGCAGCAATATTTTGACTGTAAATAATCTAGGGAGCAAGGTCACATTCCCAAACAGAAGCGTACCAGAGGAAGGGCGGCGCATGCTGCACGGGAGGCCAGCAGCCCGCATGCACCCAGTGTGGGGCCCAGGGAGCCCAGATGGGCTCTGGGGGATGGCAAGGATCCTCAGGGAGAAGAAGAAGGGGTGTGAAGGCAAGATGTGGAATGGTTTCATCTCTCCTTTGGCAGCAAGCTGCTGCCCTGCTCTGCTCTCAAGTGCTCCAGTCTGCCACGCAGCCTTGGATATTGCTAAAGCAGCCCAGGGAGGGCAGAAGAAGCAATGTATAGCTGTCAGTGAGGCAGGTGTTGTCTTACCCTGAGTCTCACTAAGAGCAATACACAGACCCTAGAAGAGTGCTTTTTCTTCCTATACAGACTCAGGCTAGGTTTGCTTTATGAGAAACCGACTTTATTTCTGAAGGCTGGTGAAGGGTAACGTTGCCATGGCAGAAAGCTGCACGCATGAAGAGCAGCAAGAGCACACTGAGGGCACTGCGCTGCTTCACACCTCCACACCACAGAGTAAGCAGTCAGCCCCTGCCTACAGCAGCTGCAGCCATGCACAGAGAGGTGCTCATGCTGAGAGGGTGAGCAGGGCTGCTGCATGCATGTGTTCTCTAGGGCATGCACAGGGGAGGGAAAAAATATATATCAGACCCTGCTCTTACGTTACAGACTCTTCAAATGCTGGAGTGCTCAGCAGTTTCTGTGGAGTTTTGGGATGGAAACCACTCACTGACACAGCAGGGCCATGTTCCACCACAGAGGCAGTGACCATGCACAGCCCTGCTGTCCTGCACATGGGTCTGGGCTGCCCCTGCTCCTATCACCGCCACTTTATCATGTTATCTACATGAGAGCAGTGGATTTCCTTCTTGCTCGTGCCATGCAGTCACTAGAAAGCCCTGCAACCACCACCCATCCAGCACTGCTCCGCTGCAACATCCCTTCACAGCCATGTTCCCAGGAGCACACAGGGCACACTGCTTGTCCCCAGCACCATCACAGCTGTGAGCACAGCATCTGAGGATGAAGAGGGGACAAGCTACCCAAAAACCAGCAGCAGTGACCCTTGCAAGCTGCTCTGCCAGCTGAGATGGCAGTTTGGGACAGGGAGCTGGGGACAAAGCAGGTGGAGCACACAGCCCTGGCTGAACACTGCACCTGCACGCAGCTCCAAGCCAGCAGGAACAAGGGGTGCCCAGCAGCCAGGTGGCAGCAGCCCAGCCAGTAGTCCCAGAAGGAACCTTGCTGGCAGCTCCTGGCTGGCTTCTGGGGCAACAGGAGTGAGCAGCTCCCTTCATCACAGAGCCAGTTCCGCCTGTATTCCGTGAGCATCAAATGGGCTCAAAAAGCTTCAAAATTAACATTTACAAATTAAAGTAGTCTGGGATTCTTTCAAAGATACTAACAGCCACTAGTAAGAAACCAACCAGCTTGGTAGTGCACTGAAGACTTTCTGGATGGCACTCAGAAGAAGCCCAGCACTTCTGTGCTTTCAGTACTATGCACTGCAGACTAGAAGCACTAGCATGAGCTCAAGGCTTTGGCATCACACTGCAGCACCACAGCTCTCCAGCTACCATGCCTGCTGCTCCCAGAGCTGCAATGCAGCACTGCACTCCCACGAAACTCAAGCAAACTGGGCCATCACTCCCCAGCATTGCTGCTTTCTGAAAGCCACAATTTAAAAAACGGATGGTATCAAGAAAGCAGTAAACAGGGTGTGGAGTTCCTGCTGCTACTCGCTATATGCTGATCTGTTCAGAAACAAACAAAAGAGCATGTTCAGTTAAACACAGGAACTCCCTCAACTGAACCATTGTCATAGGTCAGAATCATTGAAAGGATTAAATCCAGAGGACAGCAAAAACTTCCTGCAGTGCACACAGTGGCTCTCTGAGGACATGCTGTTCTCACTTGCTGTGTTGTGGTGTCTCTTTCTAGAGGAGATCTGGATTTCAATCTCCCCAGTAGTCAGCACAATCCCTTGCTTGAACTACAACTGCCATTTCTGTAGGCGTAATTCTCAACTAACAGATGTATAGTGCTCGGACATAAAATAGGTGAATGTTCTGAAACCACAAGACTGCCCATTTTCTAGTATCAGTTACACAACACTATGCTAGGAACTTACCGCAGGCTGCATAGAAACAAGTGACCTATTTGAACTGGAGCCCTATTTGAGAAGGGAAAGTCAGATCCTGCCCTCCTCATCTCGTTTGAATAAAGTAAACAGGCCGAGCCCAGGTGGAGAAACACTGCAGCAAAACCATCTTGTGAGCTCAGCACAGAGCTGATTTCCTGACTTCTCACACTTGACTTCAAGTAAATCAGGAAGTTTGTGCAACTCTGTTCTCACTTCAGGGCTTCACAATCCTTACGAGAAGCATGAGGGCAGAACTGTTTAAGTTGTTCCAGTAGCAGCAGCATTCATGAAGGAGGTGCACCATGACTGTCTGAACCTGAAGGAGGTTACATCCCAGCCATGCTTACTTCCCCACCACACATCTCCTGGTGGCCAGGAATAGCGGACTGGAGGCTCCTAAAGGGTGCAGTCAGAGAAACAGAAGTGAAACCCAGAGGTCTGCTTTCAGAATCCACACTGAATGGGCATGAGAACTTGAGAGATTACATGAATAAATGCCACATGCTTGATCTCACTTCCTTCCAGAGGCTCAGCCACCCCATGACACATCCAGCAGGGCTACCTCCAGGCTGGGAGCACCATCCTGCAGGACCGCATTGTATCCCCATCAGCTCCTGCAGGCAGAGATGGAAACAGACTCAGCACCTTCAGCAGGACACAAGAGATCAAATTCTTTGCATTACCACAGCAAAGTTGCTTAAAAACTGATACACAACACCATCAGGGGATTCATGTTTTCTTGAACTCACAACAGAATCTCATTTTTTTCCCCAAGTAGAAAAAGGAAGCACTGGCTATTTAAATGCCTCGGGAAGCCCAATCAATAGATTTCTCTTTCTGTTAATGAGAAGGCAGCTGGGCTCCTTCAGCAGCACTGCAGCCTTTGCCAACACTTGCAATGAATGCCCCTTCACAAGGAAATGGTGCTGAGCAGGTGTGGTGCCAGCAGATAACGCCAACCGCTCCAGGAAGACCGTTGTGAATGCCAGTGTGGGCTGGGATTGCTGCCCTCCAGCCTCCCAGTCCGGCACAAAGTTCCCAACATAGCAGAACACAAAGTGCTCAGACCTGGTACTGACAACCAAGCAACGAGCACACAGCTTCAGGCCAAAAATACCAGCAAACCAAAGGAATGAGTGCAAAGATGGAGGGCAAGCAAGGCTGAGTGAGCAGCAACATGGGACAGCAGGGGTCAAAAGGGACTCCTGACCTCCCAGGAGAGCAGCTCTGAGGCCTCACTGAAACCCATAACAATTAGTGCGCTAATTGCCACACAGTACCAGAGGCCTGTCACCTCTGGCACCTGCCTGGAAAGTACACAAACGTTGGAGATCTGAGAGCTGTAATCAGGATTAGACACACTGCCTTGCTCAGCCACCACCTAGTTTCCTTCTGTATTTGAAGAAAGGAACAACCGAGTCCAGCTTCCCTTTTCTGAGGCAGGAAAAGGGACGAGAAGCAGTTCTCAATTGAAACACAGTACTTCATTGAGACAAAGTCAGACTGAAACTGAAAAAACAATGAGAAGGATGAATTAGCCTGAATGACCCTGAGGTCAATGGCACTCCTACAGCGCAGGCCATGGTGCTCCATCCCACAGCAGCCCTGGGAGCTGTGGCTGCCCTGGGTCAGTCCCTCTGCCCCATAGTGCTCACCATGCCCACACGGGAGTCAGGAACCAGCAGGCACAGGCACAGGCCCAAATTCACTGGGGCACTGGAACAGGCACAGCCACGCGTGACCCCTCCTAACCCCCTCCCAATCTTTCTAAACCACCCTAGTTTCTTCTAGCTCCCAAGAGAGCTACCCCTAGTTTCTCCTGTGCCAAAGAAGAGCGGCAAATGCTTTTCAAGCTGTACCTTTTGCACCACAGGCTGACAGGACTTTATTCAAGGACACTTCCAGATTGTTTTCTTTTTCTCCCAAGCACGCTGTGAAACGACAGCATTATATCCTCTGTGGCATTGCTTTGTGTGATCTGCCAGATCAGGTTACACTGGAAATCAAGATACAGGTATTTTCATCTTTGCTCTGCTTGATACTGGAAGGACAATGAGACCCACAGCAGGACGTGCACTATGTGACCTCTGCTCAGAGCACTTCTTGCCCTGCTGCTTGCTTTGCTCTTCCATGCACATCCCCCTAAGCACTCTGTTTTGGAAACTACCTCTGCTTCCCAGCATTAGTCAGCTTACACCCACTGCAGCGAGTTTCGAGCAGCTCCTTGCTGCCAGAGATGGAGGAAGGCACCCAGGGGCAACAAGCTCTGCTGGAGCAAGCTAGACTGCCTGCGTGGGACCATGAGGAGGCACACAGCATGCCGCAGGGTCTTAATCCTTTTGCTGAGGAGCCAAACCAGGGTTTAGAGAACTGGAAGTCAGAGAACAAGCAGACATTTGTTCAGAGCAAGCAGTGTGAGGGGGAGTACTGCGAGTTTCTTCCCGCCTCCATGGGACTTACCGTCTCTCAATGTTCCTTTTTGTTGTTCTCCCTGCATTTGTGTTCGCTCAGCACAATGGGGCTCTATGTAACTGGACCGCAGCGCAGGCGGCTGCAGCCCACAGCCCTGCTCGGCCCATCAACCAGGGAAAGGAACAGTGATGCCACAGGCCACGCTGATCCTGCTGCCAGGCTGGTGTGCCCAGGTCTGTCACCCTGAGCAGCATGGCCACCTGGAAGGTCTGCAGAGTCGCTCTTTGGATGGCCACAGAGCAGGCCCAGCAGCAACAGCACCTTGCAGCATGCACCAGACCACCAAAGCCAAAGAAAGAGGCAGCTCTGAGAACTGGCTGTGTCAAAGGAGTGTGAAATGGCTTTAAAGAAAGCTTGCAGTTGCTCAGGTATTACTAATCTGAGAAGGGCTGAATGCAGTCAGCTATTGCTCAGTCATTATCACACCAAGCAGAAACTCATTCCAGTAGAGGAAAAAAAAAAAAAAAAAGCAAACGTGAAAGCAGCAACTCAGTCGAGAACAAGTTACCCTGTACAAGTAGGAGCAGCTCCCGGGTGAGCCTCTCAGTACTTAGCTATGTTAACCAACTTGGGAAAGTTTCAGCTAGAGAAGCCACAGGCTTACTTCCACTTGCAGCAGTGAAGCCGCCTTTCGGGCTGTTTCATCTCTGGGGGCAGTCCTGCCCCTACAGCTCTGAGCTCAGCACCCCTCTGCAATGGTCACCCTGCTCTGTGCCACACAGCTCCCCTGGGTCAGGTCAGCACATTGAGGAGGTGGATGCAAACTGATCCACCCAAGTGAATTTTAAAAAGTTAGGGTTTTTTTTTTGAAAATAAAAATACTTAACATTTATTCACCATTTTAAGTCACCATAGTAAAATTGTACACGCTGTAAGTAACCCAGGAACGTTATTAAAAGCTACCAAAACAGAAGGCAATTTGTACAACCATGGAAAGAAATACACAGCATGTTGGAAATAGAGTGAAACATTTCTCAAACAAGACAATGCCTGATACACATTAGAGTGAGAAGAACCAGCATTAAAAAATGAAGTTTCAAACAAAAATAAAGATGTCATGGCTACAAGTATTATACAGTGATAAATACTTCAAAAATATATTATGATATATGGAAATTCTCATTTTGTAAGGGAAATCCAGAGAAATTCCAGCCTCCACTGGATTTCACTATACCAATTAAGGTTTAATATTAAAATTCCTTTCAGTAAGAACTGGAACTGCAGCCATTACTGTCCTGTATCAACACTTATACTCTTGTAGTGTCATGAAATCAGCCTTACATTACATCAAGCCATAATGCCTCACATCACAGGTACTAACTGCTCTAAATCAACCAACAAGTTGCCTTTCAGTAACAAGTGCTGGGCACTGCATGTGAGCCACAGACCGTGTTCTATCAGTCGGTGTGAGGCCACATTACAGTATGAACAGCAGGCGAGGTCTGGGACTGCCTCCACGTAAATGCCTTGAACAGGGGTTTAGTTACAAGTCCACCACAGCTTTCTCCTAGCATGACATTGAGCACTCAGAAGTTACAGTACACGAACCATGGTTAATGTTTAGGTCAAACGTTCAAAATAAAGTCCAGAGGATGTTTGGGGCGACACATTGTGAACACGCACAAATGGTGGTCTGGTGCACGTTTGTGCTGTTACTGGGTAGCGAGTGAAGCGGTCTATAGCCAAGGGTTTGGTGAGCGAGTTTTCCGAGCCAGTTTAAAAATATAAACTTCTTCTTAGAGGATCTGTTCTATAGAAAATAGAATGCAATCTGGTAAAACAGTTCTGAGAGTACTTTCCCATTGCAAGATCCATCCATCAGCCTACCGCACCACCAAGAGAAAAGCTAATCCTGCTATTCCAAACCCTGCTGCTGCCATGATAGCATTGCTTAAGGTACTGTTCTGGTCAGCTGGTTGGGAGCCATGTCTGCCGAAGAAGCGACAGAAGCCGTCCTAGAAAAGCAAGAGAAAGGACATTGAGTTGGTTGGCTTAGCAATCGGTCATTTTTCTTTTAAACACGTCTGAGTACAGTTGGGTTCAAATCCCAGCACAGCACCTGTAACCACAGAAATCCCATCACGAAAGTCTAAGCCCTATTGTCTTCAGCACACAAAACACTTTGTGCGAGCTCGCACAGGAGAAAACTGGAAGCAGTCGCTCTGTGGGTTTGCGTGCCTTGCTCAACAGACAATTGCAAACGTCCTATTGAGGCATTCGGCATGTCACTACATTATTTTCACCCCTTTAAGCAAGGTTTTGATCACAGTTGCCAGCATTGTTCCCCCCATTCACGATTCAGAAAGTATTTGAAACACAGGATATGGAAATTTCCACTTGAAAGCCTGGAGTTGGTCCCATCCTGGTCGATGCACGACTCTGATTACATATTCTCTTGGAAGGGCCAAGTGGATGCTGCTCAGCACTGACCTATGACAGAGCAGAGCTGGCAGCTGCTCTACCAGATCTTTATTCGTGATAATCAGAAGTGGCAGTCATACAAGTCCAGATGGTCGTGTTTGAACTCCGCTCAGCAGATGTCTATGTAAACAAGTTATACTCTTGATTTCTTCCGGAACTTTGTTCTTTACACTTTAATTTCTGCCAACAGGCAACGCGATTTTGCTAAATGACAGTTTGCATTGTAGCCACCACCATATTGCCCCCTGCATCCAGATGGAGCACTGGGAAACCAACTTCCTTTTTAGATGTTCTCCTTTCCTCTGGAAAAGTCAACACAGACAGGGGTTCATCCCCCCACTCCCTTCTGACTTTTGTGCTTCTCTGCACTGGCATCAATTCTGCTAGTTTGGAAGACGGGGAACTTAAAGTTCTGCAAGACACGTGACATTATCTTTGGGAATACAGGCAGAGCTGCTCTGATGTCTTCAGCACTGCACTTTGAACACGGATCTCGTGGCAGAGAAGCGACAGCAGCTGCAGCTCTCCATTGCCATCAGCTCTACACCGCCACGTGCATTAATGCCGTCGCCCACACTGCCACGAGACCGCAACCCGACCAGTTCTGGAACGCGAGCAGCGCACCTGACGGCCTGCGACTTCGCTCCCAAGCGCATTCAGGGCTACACAACCGTACCGCACGTCTGGAGCGGACCCACATCAGCCGTTCTCCGGGCCGCCCGCCCGGGGACGCGGCAAGCCGCGCCCCCGAGCCGAGCAGCACCGCTCCGGCGCCTTCCGAGCACGACTGTAAGCCCGGCACGGGGCACCGACGGCCAGCCTAAGGACCCTTCGGACGCGCCGTCCCGCACCCCGGCACAGCCATCCCCGCGGGCAGGCAGGAGGGCGCGCCCCGCGGCACGGCGCTCGCAGCGCAGCCAGCCGCCCGGACCCCGCCGCGCACCGCCGGCTCCCGGCCCCCACCCGTGCCGCTCCCCGGCCCGCGGGCACCGCTCGGCGCCGGCAGCCCCGCCCGAGCCGCGCCCGCCCCCGCCCCCGGCCCGGCCCCGCTCACCCATCCGCCGTGCTCCCGCAGCCACTCGCCCTGCTCCTCGGCCAGGTACACGGCCAGCGCGGCGGCCAAGCGGCTCGGCCCTTCCTCGCAGCCGCTCTCGGCCAGCGCCGCCGCCAGCGTGCCGGCGAACACCACGAGAGCCAGCAGCCGGCCCCAGTTGAGGCCGCCGTCGGCCTCCAGCTGCGCCGCCACTCTCCGCAGCAGCGCCGCCGCCTCCCGCGGCTCGGCCCGCGCCAGCGGCGCGCAGGAGCGGAAGAAGGGCCGCTCTCGGCGCTCCAGCTCGGCCGCCGCCCGCCGCAGCTCGGCCGCCGTGGCGCTGGGAGGCAGCGCGGCGCCGCCGGCGCGGTGCTGGAAGTAATCCTCCAGCAGCAGCGCCGTCTCCTCCTTCAGAGAGCCCGGCATGGCGGCAGCCCGGGGCGGCTGCGGGCCCGCAGCAGCTGCCGCCGACTAAGAGGCGGGGCGGCCCCTCCGCCCCCGCCGCCGCCCGCGTGGCCCGGCCCGGCCCGGCCCTCTCCCGCCGCCCCGCCCCGCCCCGCCCTCCCTCAGCCCGGCGGTGCCGCGCGGCGCCTTTGTCGCGAGGCGATGCACGCGGTGCCGGCCGTGGGGCGGCTTCACGCTTTCCCCGGCGGCGTCCCCGGCCTGCTGGTCGCGCCCGAGGGGCTCCAGGCTGCGGGGCCGTGGAACGGGCGCGGTTTGTGTCCGTCGAAGAGATGCAGCCGGATTGCGGCAGGCAAACGGACGGCGCTTGGGACGTGGGACTGGGACGCTTCCCTACAGCTGATGAAAGGGCAGAGAACAAAAGCAGCCCGAGGTGTTGCTGCTCAGTAACAGTTCTCAAGGCCCTGAGTGCCCGTGCGGGACGGCTGCACTGCCCCACAGCTCTGCAACGCTACGGATGAGTTGTGCGTTCTCACGCAGCCATCCCTGCTGAGCCCCGTTAGTGAAACTAAAAATAGAGCTGGACTCAATCCTGTTGTAGTTTCTCAGATCGCTATCGAGAGCGGCCCGATCTCAGAGCCACCACTAAGGCAAACTCTTGCTTTTACATCCCCATATTTGGTGCTTTTTGTTTTGCTTTCAACCGGGGAAATATGGTCGGTGTTTATGTGCTGGAGCTGCGGCTGGAAGGCAGCACAGCTTTTGCTTTTTTTAAAAAAAAAAAAGGCAGGGCTTTTTGCTTTTTAAACTCGGGTTTTCCCTACGATTGTTAATCCTGGAGCAGGAATTTCCTATTGCATTCCTCAGGGCAGGGGACCAGAGGGAGAGGCTGCCATCGGTCGGCAATTTCCTCTTCCACCCTTCCTGTTTATACGGCGTTTGTTCAGCAAGAGGAGGCCGCCTGACAGTGACTGCCGCTCCCTGGCACTCGCACTTGGAGGCAGTGGCCCTCAAATATGAGACCCCGGGCCTTCTCCATGCAGGGACAGCCGTGCAAGACCCGGTGCCTGCTGTGAGTGGCAGTGTGTGGGCACTGGTGTCATTGGGATAGGCTGGTTCAGCACTTCCCCAGCTCTTCCAAGGAAAGGAAATGAAACAATGTGCCTAAATTGAGATGCTTTTTTTTTGAGCACTTTCACAAGCAGCCTGCACACTGACTGCAAAACCTACATGGAAGGTAGGGGCAGCTGAGTCCCAGCACGACTCTGCTCCGCTGCCAAAGCAGAGAGCTTCGCTGCTGCATCTCAGCACAGTCTGCACGCAGGATTTACCCCAGCAGTGACAGCCAGGCCCTCAGCGGCATGTCCTTGCCCTGTGCTCACTGTGTCATACTGCAATGTGAGGACAGTCCCGGGCTCTTGCAAAACACATACTCTGCATTTTCCAGCGCATTCTTGTCTCATTTCTGGAAAGAAAACATCACGTGTCAGCTATGAGCCTTCTAAGCAGGAAAACACAACCTGAATCCCAAACTTCTGGAGGCAGAAGGAGCTCAGGCTTCACTGTCTCCAAGGGCTGCTCTTGCAGTTCTGGCTCTGTGGGTATCACTGGAAGATACTGCAGAAGCAATTTTCCGGTACATCTGGATATTGCCCTAGAGTTTTGCAGGGCAAATGACCTAAGAGGCTATATGGTGCAACAAGTAAATGCCAAAAAACAGAAGCAGTCATTACCATTGCAAGTACTTAACAGAGAAAAATGACCAAGAACATGCTCTCAATATGCAAAATACAATTTATTGTATTTAGGCCATTCGTAAGTATCAACACAATGCAGTATGTTTGAAACAAATATCTTACCAATAAATACTATCTAAACATTAATATCTTTTGATCAAAGGTGTACAGTGTATTGACTCAATATTGCACAGTGAGCTCTATATGACATTACAATTTCTGTAGTGCATCTGTTACAGGGATTGTTTGCCACAAGTATTCCAAAGCATCAGGGTTGCCTTTTAGAAGCAGAAACAACTGAGATTTCATGAGGGACTGAAGGCTGATACACATATCAGTGTCCTAATTTAACAGGTCATGGATTCATTGAAACCCAATGTTTTCATGAATGAGAAAACTCTGTTTCTATTACAATCTCTATATATTTTTAAAATCCCATTTTTAAACAGAGCAAGGATATTTTCAAACTTACGTGCATGGCCAACTGCAGTGATGGCTTGTTTCATCTTGTTCCAGTCTGAACACAAACCTTACTCAGATCTGTTCAGGATGTGCCTCCTTCAAGCCAGGCTGTGCCAGCCCCCAGCAGCTATCCAGCACTTCTCTCCTTGCATCCCTGCTCATGTTGGACTCAGCACCCATTCATATAAGCAAAGGTGACACGCTGTAGTCTCAACTGCTCTCAATGTATGAATGCAGATACATTTACAGACACAAATAGTTCTATGCTCAACTATATCTCAGCTTTATCTGAATAAATCTTAATTGTACAGCATCAGCTGCATGTAGGGGTAGTCCCACCAGTTAGTACCACATCTCTGTACACCCACAGAGCGGATACTGCAAGCAATGTGGCCAGCTTCTTTGAAGCCCAGCTGCTCCGTGGTCCAGTGGCTTGCACAGGCAGGATTTGGCTCACAGCAGGCCCCAGCAGCTCGCTGCCATCCATTCTCATACCCATACTGCATACTACTCATACAACTGCAGTGCCTCACTCCAGTAGGAGAGCTGTTCAAGCAGGGGCTGTGCAGTTTGCCTTCTAAGATTTGGCCCATATTGGCATGAACTTGTGCTGCTCTGATGTTACCCAAGGACCTCAACATGGGAGCATGCTGCCTTAACGCACATTTAAGGCTACATTACCTTGCCCAGTGGTGTGAACTGCTCAAAATGCAAATAAGAATCATGATCATAGAATAACTGTGACTGAGTTGGAAAAGACCTGACCATCAGTGTAATTGTGCTAGAGCTTAGTGTTTAGTATCCCTCAGTGCTTAGCATGTAGTATCCTTTAAGTAAAGAAAATTCACTCACCAAGTGATACAATTAAAGATTTCTAAGAAACTACTGGTTAAATACTACCTCATGATTATGTAAATCATGTTTATATTCCTCATCTTTGCATTTATCATTTTGTATATATTTAGATTCTTTATCTTCAGGTAACAGAGACGAAATACTTATTTCAATCTAAAAAGACAGTAGGAAAAAGCAGGGATTTAAAGGATTCTCTTCTGTACAAAAAATACATTTTTATGACAACTGGTACCTTCCCAACGGGGCCTCTGCTTACTATCATGGTTCAGTCAGCCACAATGACATCACAAAGCATCAAAGCTGCTTTTCTTCCCACTTTTCAACACCAAAATTCAATGCACCACTATGGAATGTTTCCAAAACCTGATGCTACAACCTGATAAAATCAGGAATCTTTTTTTTTGCTCTAAAAAGGAACTCAAATCATGCAAATAAATACATAATGTGCACTGAAATACTCATTTCTATGATACAGACGACTTCAGAGAAAAGTCCATTTATAATTAACTAATCTAGTTCTAATAAAATACTTTCAAAACAGAATCAAAATCATTAACTTTTACCACAAGTTTATGTTTGCTATGTGTTCAAGCAGATTATGTTCTACTAGCTGTGTTGATCTGTGGGTTCAGTGTCACCCCTTTGTAGAGTAATGAATATCTGATTTTCAGGGAGCCTTCTTTAGCTGTTTTTGCAGTCCAGGTCATCAGTCTTCATTGGATTCTGCACGCAGGATCTCATGTTAAGCCCAGATCTGCAGAAAGAGTTGAACAATAACGACACTGACTAAATACTAAATACTAAATTAATTCAAATACTATAAAATATAAAAATAAATCAAATACTAAATTAAAGTTTGCCAAGGCAGTCAGATTAGTGGTACAGGGTACCAGCAGCAGTGATACCATTTAAGAAGAAACTTCAGAATTTCCTTGGCTTCAACAGCTCTGTGAGCCCTGTGTGGCAATTTTTCAATTTGAATTTTCAGTTCACATTTTACACTGCATGATTTTGTATCTTAGATATTTGTCATAGAATCATTTGAGTTGGAAGGGGCCTTTAAAGGCCATCCCGTCCAACTCCCCTGCACTGAACAGGGATGCCTACAGCTCCATCAGGAGCTCAGAGCTCCTCCAGACTCATCTTGTGTGTCTCCAGGAGTGAGACACCCACCCCTCTGTGGGCAACCTGTGCCTGTGCATCACTCACTGCCCTTACTGTAAAAATGTTTTCCTTGTATCCAATCTACATCTCCTGTCTTTTTGGTTGTAAACATTTTCCCTTCTCCTATCGCAACAGATCACGCTAAAGAGTCTGTCCCCTTCTTTCTTACAGCCTCCTTTAGACAATGAAAGGAACCTGGAGAGTCAATTTTCCTGTCCTAACCCCTGCCCTCGCCCCTTTCTATTAAGACAAACCAGCCAGGTGCCCCCATGCTTACTCGCAGAGTGTGGTCCCAGGACCCTGAGCAGAACGCAGTCCCATCAGGAGAGACCCGCAGGGTGCTGACACGGTTCTCATGTCCAAACAGGATAGATACACGGGATCCTTTCAGCACATCCCAGACATTTATGGTGTAATCATTATAACCTGCAAACAGCAGACGACCTACAAACAGAATTACATTTCAAAAAACAAATTCTTTAGTGGACGACAAATTGTTACTGCAGCAAGGGGAAACAAGCAGCAGCCCAGCCTTCCCATGCTGACCCACACACACTGCCGCACTGTTATCCCTATTAAATACTAAAATAATTAGAAAATTAATTAGTTGAAAATATAGTTAAAATTGAGATCAATTATATAGAATCTGCTTAGTCATCAGAGATGGGTATCAGCCCAGATGACAGCTGACCAGAGAGCACTTCATCATTTAACGAAGGCCAACATTACTTTGCTCAGACTTCGCATGAGGAGTTGAATACAAATGGTTGAACAATCAGTGGACAAATTGGTGATTCTTTGTCCCCAGTGGGACCAGCTGTGGTGCCCGTGACCTGCACAAATCCATCTACATCTGTCAGTGTGCTGGGTGGAGGGCAGCTCGCCCCATGCTCAGCCCTGCAGGAGCCCCTGGAGCAGGGCTGGGAGGAGGCAGAGAAGACTCAAGCACACATCTCTGGATCTGCAGTGAAAGACAGTAGTGGCTCTGCCTTCGTACTCTTTTAACATACTTTGAGTTTCTATTAATCATTTATTATCCTTTAATAAACTATTTATGTAAGCGTGCGTTATAGTCAAGTTACATTTCATGTTTCCTTTGAAGCATTTTTAATAATGATGGTGAAATTCTAGCCCAGCCGTAGTTAATGGCAAAATATTTTCTGCTTTCAGCATGACCAGGAAAATACTTTTCACTGCTACAAAGTCAGCTGGGCAACATAACGAGTAGTTTTAATTTACAGAGAAAGATTTTGGTATTTAGTATTGGTTTTCAAATGCTTTGTCAAGTTAAACTGACAAAATTTGACATTCTGCCACCAGCCCAACACCAATACCACCACCTCCTGAGTTCAGTTCTCACCACTGAGAGAGAAATCCACACTGGATGCTCCAAAAATGATGCTCTCCTTGGAATAAATTGCTACTTCTCTGTCTGCACGAAGGTCGTACAAACGGCACTGATATTAAAACAAAAACAACATATGTGTCACAGTGGAGATTGGAGTCAATGGCCACCACTTTTCATTGAAAAAATGTGAGTGGGAAGGCCTGCAGCCTAGCAGGTATCACAGAAAATGGCTGCTTGGCTTCTTCTGTTATTTCTGCCCACTACAACTGGGACTCCTCTAGAAGCTAATGAGGATCTGAACAAAACCAGGCAGCTTTGTACAAACTGAGTGCAGGGCTTGCTTGTCCAAACCTCTTCTGTACATCTCCTTCCTGCCTTGATATAAAGAGAGCAGTTTTGTTTTGGGCCATGGATGCTTCCTGGAATTTCTCCCACTCCCAGCCTACTCTCTTGCTTCCGCTCTGTGGTTTTCTGTGTTAGGGTATCCTGCTGCCTACTTACTGGCTGTTGGCACACTCTCTAAGATGAACATTTCAGCCATAGCAGGAGCTTCAGAGACACAGAATTAAACCTCCAGTCAGCTCTGTTAATACTGCCCACATGGTATGGTGCTAAGGCCGGCCCCTTGGCATGAAGGGAGCCTCAATGCTGTTCTGCACCATCAGACAGGACAGCAAGCAGCCTCTGGCTGAACATGAGGTCTGTCTGCTTGAAGAACCTACGTGAAAATAATTTAGGTGAGATAATACATTTTTCATACAGATCTTTGGTTTTCATTTCTTATGGAAAATCCCCACTCACTCTAAAACCCTTATCATCTCCCAGCACACTTTGGCTTGCTTAACATGGAAAGAATGCATAGACAGACCAGATTTCATTGCCATTCACAATGGTAATCTGTTAGCCCTGAAATCACAAAGCGCTTTTCAAACATTTGAACTGAAAACCTTCCTTAATATGTTAAGCTTAAGCAAGCCCCGACCAGCTGGATTTCTTAATATTAGGACTTAACTTGTGAAGAACAGCTGATGAGCAGCCTGCATATAAAGGAGGGGCTGTGCCATTGGCAGGGCTGTGCGAAGCTGCAAGGTATGAAATGGCCATGTTTCCATGAATGAATAATTCTGACAGACTGTCCTGATAGGGAGTAAGGGTCACCTCAGGTGAGAGTACTACTGTGTGAGCTCACTTTTATGGTTTCCTCCACGCAGTCAGAACTACGTGTTCCTCAAAATCCCTAAGTATGCAGTCAGGTCAGAGATACCCATCAGCACATCAGTCTGTAACAGGAAAACACCAACCCCTTGGCTTAAAAATGACATGGGTGGAAACTGCCAAAACTTCTGTCAAAAGTACAAAGATGGCATTTCCCATTCTCCCATCAGGTCAAAATAATTAGTACAAACAGGAGCCAAGCTTGTGGTACTGGGAATCAAAAGAAAGCACTCTAATTGGAATTTAACAATGGACAATTTCTTCTCACTCTCTCAGCATCTTAAATGTTCACAGTACCACAACCAAATGTGCAGAGATGCACTGGGCTCCCCATACAGCTGGAGGTATTAATTTACAATAGAAGCTTCTAAAACCTGAAAAGCAGTGCACACATCCAGAAAAGAAAACAGGAATGGTTCTGTTGAGGTGAGCCAGTTTTGGAGCAGACTCAGAACATGCTTCTAGGCCAAAGTATCTCAGAAAGGTTCTTCACCCTCCTGCACTCAGTGTGATGTTTGACAAAGCAGAAGGGTGTCAGGTGCCTCCTGAAGGTCTGCTCTCCAGTTGCAGTTACATGTCTAACATTACCAGTCAATACATACCGTGTCCTCCTACCAGCTTACTCATAGACAGATAAGATCCAAGAAGGGCTATTGTATCACTAGGATGCCCTGGATGCAGTGACTCATTACAGTGAGTCAGGTTGGCAGGGAGAAGATGGACATGGGGGCCAGCCTGCTCACTGCCCTCAGGATGCACAGAGCTGCTGAGGCCAACTGGCTGCATCTGCACAGCTCCACGCCAAGCCCACAGCCCCTCTGCTTGCTGTGACATGCACATGTGTTCCCTTGCATTGTGCTGCTGTCTCTGATCGGCTGCAGGATTTATCTAGTTCTTTCTACATTGATTGTGGCTAACTATATGAAGCCAAATCTCTTCTAGTAAGACAGCTAATTTTGATCATGAAACTTCAAAACACAGAAAATCTGAAATTAAGATTTGGGCAGTACCTCATGTAGAAAACTTTGCAGTGGTGACCTACAAAGCATTACTAGACATTTTTATATACACAGTATTTAATATTTTTATATTATAGTCTTATAACCTTGGTGTTGCAGGCCCAGCGTAGCCACTGGCAGATTTCCGTGGTTAGGCTTTTAGAACAATCTGACCTGAGAGGCAACAGAACTCTGAATTATGCTGCTGAATCAACGTACCGTGGCATCATCTGAACCAGAGGCAAAAGCATCTCCACTTGGGTAGTATCTGTGCATGAGTGAAAAAAAAGAGGCAGAACACATTACGTTATTTGGATGAGATCAGGCTTCAAAAACAGAAGCAGTGCATGGCTCAGCATCCCAAGTGTGTCCTCTCCCACAAACACACTGACCTGACGCTGTTGATGTCTGAATCGTGGGTTTCGAATGACTGGATGCACTGACCAGACCGCATGTCCCACACCATGGCTTTCTTGTCGCATCCCTATCAAGACAAAAGAAACTCACTACAGTTGTACAGATAGTGACATGCACCCCTCGTGTATCCAACACATGTGTTCAAAACCAGCTACACTCACAGGGCTCTGAACGTCACAGCTCCAAGGGGAATTAACCAGCAAAGCAGCCCCACAACCTGTCACACTGGTACCCCAGAACCTGATGCATCTGCAGTGAGGAGGGCAGTGTGCCACAAGGGCTGGCACCTCAGCGGGTGCTGCAGAGCAGCATGGGGGCAGTGCTGCTGTGGGGCACAGCGAGGTCAGAGGGAGAGGGGCCCTTGTGTATACAGGGCAGGGTGTGTTCACACTGACCAGCACTCAGTGCCCTGCTCTGCTCATGCTGCCACTGCATCTGCAGTCTCCCTGCGGTGCAGAGCTGTATGACTGACTCATTCCCTTACTGCTTCACATGCTCTACATAAATATTAATACCCAGCATTAAAAGTTTTATGATAAATGCTTTTCATACACTGAAACTGAAATAAATGTCTCTTGCCAAACCAGTTAACTCCTGCCATGACCTGTAGCATGTACATGTTCAATGGCAAGGCTGGATGAGAAAAGAAGCATGACAGCATTTCAGCTCATCATCAAGCTCTAAGCCACCCAAGCTGTGCTTTGAAAGGACTGAGTGCTTCCTAAGAGGTGCTTGGCACCAGTGATGTCCTCAGTAACGGACCCTCTCATACCTGCAGGAGCATGCAGTTGGTCCTGCTCTCAGCTGCAGTGTTTCAGTGCTGTCACAATAGCAGCAGCAATAAAAAGAGCATAGACTTTTCTTTTAAGAGTGATGGGAGGTTTTAATAAACACAACCCAGCTGGGGAAAGGCAGAAAGTAGGCTCAGCTCTGGGGGTGACTCAGCCTCTCCAAAAGGGTCCCTGTTGCCTCCATGCTGTATGGGAAACACAGAGCAGCCCAGTCAGCTGCTGCTCCTGCTGTGCTGGTGCATGCTGCTCAGCAGACTGTGCCACGCATTATTTATTTTTAAGCAAATGTAATTGCTGGTTAAATTAACTCTCTTCACAGTTCTAGTGTCTCTTTATTTTTTGAAACTCTCCTGTAAAATGAAACCCCAGCTTTTTACCAATGATGTCATTATTTAAGTTATTCATTATTAAAATGTTCCTTCATACCAACTTGCAGTTTCTGTGTAGGCGAAACCACACTGCATTGAGAACATTTTGGATTCAGCACATTTCCCTCAGAAGCTCTGCCACAGCCCTAGCCTAGCCTAGCCCTTTGCATTGCTCCCATGTGCACCATTCTTACTGACCTCCCTGGGAGTTTGGGGCCAAGACCAAACTGACAAGCTGCTGCTTTGACTGCTAAGGTTTGAAGGAGAAACCAGCAAGCACCTGTGGAGAGACGGTTCCACAAGTGCTACCCACCTCGCCCCAAGGAGCAATGCTCCAAGGGCACAACAGCCTGGGGCTCAGCCCTGATCTCACCCAGCTCTATAAGTCATGCTGTGATTTTTAAAGATTATATATAACAGCTCCCATTCTACATGCTGTTGCATTTGCATTGCTTATTCCAGCTCAGGATTGCTGTATTGCAGAGCCCCAGTGTACAGGGAGTCTCTCTGTATCACTGTACATTCACGTTGTACCACTTTGGCTATGCCAGCATCAGCTCAGTGTAAGACAGACCTTCACCAAAGTGGTGTTTTGCTTTTCATGAGTTAAGTGAGTCTCTGTGAGCACAGACATGCCCAAGCTGCTATACTGACAAAGTATGACATATTCTCTTAGCAGTACCATAGCTGCTTGCGATTCTTTGCCCTATAATAAGCCGAGCTGTTCCCAGGGAGAATGAATCTGTCCTTTCTGGGAAGTGAGCTCAGTGGCAGGAAAGCCCGGGAGGAGTAAATGCACTCAGATGGAATTAGCTTTCAGTCACGCTTCAGAGCAGCTGTGCTAACAGCAGGCAAACCAAGCCAACGTGCTAGGCTTTGCTCCTGGTGGGCCCGCCAAATTTGATAAAAAGAGCTGTAACTGAAGAGGTCCAGATTTATCGTGCAGGGACAGGACTGCGACTCTGTGCACAAGTGGAATCCTCTGATTGACAGACAGTACCCTCCAGCACAAGGGCCATTTCCATCAGCAAGCACAGGACCTATTGTGCCATCACCAGTACCATAAGCAGTCACTGGTAGCAAGGGCTCATCTCCCAGCTCCTAATAGCTCCTACCTGCACACTTGGCTTCTGAGGTGGGAAGGACCAGCACTCCCTCAAAAAGGAGCTAAGACCCACCACATTCACCTCTATGCCTTGTTGTGCCTTACTGTGTAGCCATGGCTCAGCTGCCTGGGCGGTGCTCCTTCAGCAGCAGGACACCATTGGGAAGGTGCCCTGATACTTCCCCAGAATCAGTCTTGTGGCCCCAGCGAGGTTTGCGTGTTCCTCAGGGCATGGGGAGCAGCGGACAGCATGTGGCTGACGAAGGGTCTTTGAATGCTTCTTGTACCACTGGAAAGCATAGGGGGCTCAGCAACAGCTGAAGATGTGGCCACACCTTATCTCTCTGCACCAACTTGTGCGAGGGTCCAGCCAGCGCCCAAGCTACTCCTTGGCTGCTGGGGAGTGGTTGAGCAACACAGCGGCATGTGCATTATTTACAGCCCTGCACTGGTGCCCCGAGCACGCGCTGGCACACCCTGCCCGGCTCCAGAGAGCTGGGCACAACAGAGCCAAAAGCAGAAGGGTGTCTGCTGTGGTGGACTCACACCTCTGTCTGCAGAATGAGCCTGCAGCTCCAGCTCTGAGCCCGTTCCTTCCTGGGAGAGGTGTTGTTTTGATCTCGGGCTGAGTTGCTTTGGTGTGGGATGGAATCTGCTAAGTAAGCATAACCGTGGTCACACTGAGAGGGTGGGTTTGACCCCACAGTCAGAAGTTTAATTTACTCCAGATTGAGACATCTGCTTGCAATGAGAGGATTGCAGTGGTGCTCCCACCGCATACTCCAACGCTTCTTCAATAAGATCACGAGCCTCCTGTTTTGCTGCCTCTTCCCTCCCACCTTCCTTAACTTGATATGATGATAGGAAGCTCCTTCTTACCCCAGAGACAAATGTATTTCCAGTTTCTGAAGGAGCCAGATCCAGGCACAGGACATCAGCTCCATGCCCATGGAAGCTTTGCAGAAGCTGCCCGCTCTCAACATCCCACAGAGCACAGGTCCCATCTCCACTTGCTGTCAGGATCTGTGGAACATGGCAAGGAAAGTCACGGCACAAAAATCAAGAGATAATCAAGCTTTCAAAGAATCTACTGGCATCCTATCTGTATGCCAAGGACAGCTTTAACTTCAAGAAATATTATACAATAAATCAAAGCCATAAAAACAATCCTCTTCTAAGCTGAGTTTGTGTTTTTAACTTTTAAGGTAAAAAGTGAGAGTGGATAGAAAAGGAGAACTGACACAGCTATAACTACATAGTGTTTCAGTAATGGTCAGTTTTGTGCAGTGGGGTTTGGAGAACAGATGCCATCAGAGATCTCCTGATATTTCCAAATCCTCCAAAGGGATGGTAGAACCAGACTGGTATTTTTATCTGCCCCTGTATTTAACTCTACTTTAGGCTGCTGGAATTCAAGCTGCTTAAAGAACTGTTGGTGTTAAGTATGCCTGTTGTGGTTTACCCGCTTAACTCCTCAAGTTTTTTTTCTGCTTGAAATTACCAGATGCAAACCAATGAATTGGGCTTAAGACATGGGTATTCTGAAAGGGAAGCAAGCCTGTCTAGACAGTTGTTTGACAAGTCCATCACCTCTCACTTGTCCAAAACCATTTATGTGTGAAAAAGCTTGAACAGATCTTGACCAAACAGAGCTCACAGCTTCCCTCATCTGCTACAAGCATGTGATCAGCACTTGTGATTGCAGCTAAAGCCTGATGATGTTCAGTTGTTTAGAATTTCCCCTTGGCACCCAAAACTGTTATGCAGTCACAGATTTTAAAGGTCTCTGTGCACAGACATGGGACAGACTAGGATGACCACAGAACAGCTCTGCATGTTCTATAGTTCTGTGACCTTGTGAAATCTTCTGCAAAGATTATTATCATGTTCAGTGGGGAAACTCGAGGATCCCATTAGAGATTAAAAAGAAAATACTCCTTAACAAGAAAACGATCATACGATCATGAAACCATTCGCAGAGTTGCATAAAAGTTAAACACTGATCATGTTTGACGGGTGCTCCAAAAACTCCTCCTAAAAACAAATGTCTGCAAAGCTGCAGAACAGCCCATTCCAAACCCTCCTGCAAAGTCACAATGATATTCTGGGGTGTTAATAGTAGAAGAAAGTCCTGAATTGTCTTTCTGACCTGTTTCTGAGCTTAGGTTAATAAAATTCTCTATTTTGAGCATGGTTTGCACTCGGATGGAGAGTGAAGGTACTGAGTGAGGAATGAGAACTTCCAGATCTGAGCATTTGCTCTTGTAATAACATGTAAGAAAGAAAGATCTGATGGAAATAGGAATAGCTAAAGACATAAGGTAGAGGTTTGTTGGCAGTCCAGTGCTCCAGCTAATGCCGGAGTTGAAGTTGATGATCACTATGGGTCCCTTCTGGCACCAAGAAGCAGTGCTGCACATGGCAGGGGACAGTGGGCCACGCCGGGGCTCACCATAAGCGCAGACGCTGGGGTGGGAGCAGCAAGAAGGGCCACTCTGCCTTCCCCACAGTCATATCCTGCTCCTTAGCTCTGTCACACTGGTGCTATGGCTGCCTGCTCCACGAACAACACTCGAGACCCAACCAACTCTTGCTATTAATACACACACAGCATCATCACGTGAGGAACATTATCGCACTGCAGAGCTGCAGATACCTAATTTAGGAAGTGAGGCTCCCAGGCGCTCTGTGCTGGGGAAGCTCACTCAGGCAGGACTGATCTGTGGGGCCTGGGCTGTTTTGTGCAGGTTGCCCAGCTGGCAGCTCAGTGCTCCTCTTAGCCTGGGATGGCAACATGATGAAGAACAACGATGGCACCTCCTCTTTCAGCACCTGTGCAGCCTGAGATTGGCTTTCATCAACGATGAGCCACCTCTCACCAGATGCCACGGACACACCAGTTTCTAAGATCCTTTCCTAACATTCATTCTGAAAACTGAGTGTAGGTTCAGAGAGCAGCTGAGGCAGAATAGCAGCACTCGCAGCTCTGGCGGTGGGTGCTGGCTGCTATGGAGCTCTGCACTAGGGGAGCTGTGCTCTTTCTCAGGGCTGCTCCAGGACAGGTGACAGGGCAAGTCCTCCAGTGACACTGCCAGGAGAGTAGAGCTGCACAGTGTCCTGTTGCACACTGCACCCTTGGAATTACTGCATGATTTTAATTCTTAGGCCATTACCTAAAGGGAGAAAAGAGAAACAATGTGGGGTTCTCTGGGATGCCCTATATAACAGTGTTCTAACAGAAGCTTAGCCAAGCCATTTGCTTGTATTTGTTTAAATAGTAACATACAGTGCTGTAAACAGTCACTTAAAAGCACATGCCTATCAATCACAAGAAAATTTCTTCAGAAAAATCTCAGAATCATTGAATATAAAATATCTTAATCCATTGTGGTGTAGCATATCAGCACAGTTTGCTGTATTTAATAAGGAGGAAAAAAAAAACCCTTAATTTTTTAATTTTTCCTTCTATTTTTATTATGAAAAATACATAAATGTTTTCCTTTCATGGGATTTAAATCTTGACACACATAGATATGGACAAGAAAACAAAAAAGATGACTGGTTTTGTATCTCATCACAGCCATTCCAGGTCATTTAGACTCCCTTCCAATTATGCAGGGCTCCTGTACGGTGAGGTCAGGGCTGAGCAAGCCCGAGCCTGGTACCTCCACCACTTGTTTCCATGACAATCGGCCTGAATTAGCACCTCAGAGTCATTACAGAATGGCAGACTGGCAAATAACAACATACTTTTGGGCATCTCATGTCTTGAAATAGAAGCAATCAGAGCTGGTATTTCCTTCAGAAGAGCTCTAAATATCTGCAAGAGGGGAACAAGGTATTCTCTTTCCAGCAGTTCTGCTGACACAGAGCATGATTTAAATGCTCCCTTCTGCTTTCTTTTCTTTCTTTTATTTTTTTTTCTTTTCTTCCTGAGTGCACTGAATAGAATTTCAATACAAATTTGAAAACCAGAGTGGGCAGGGAGATTACCCTGGCTCCTTTCATAGTCCTTTGTGTTTCTGGGGAAAGGAGTGTGATATTCACTACAGGAGGAGACTAGTCTGGTCCCAGATGATCTGTGTTTTGTCCCTAGCTTTGACATAGAGTCCCACAGTGACCCTGAGCACTCACTGCTCTTTGTGCTCAGCCCTCCATCTGTGAGACAGGGAAAACATCACTGCTTTCCCTCAAGAGAACACACCATGGCAAGGATGAATCTCTGTGTACTCATCCTTGAGCTCAAAAATACTAAGAATTAAAGCAAAGTTGTCTGGACATCCACAACAAAGCAGGCAACAATGCACACTCCACCAGCTGGCAAAGCAAACACCCAGCCTAGTTCTACTTGAACTGGTGTTGGATTTTTTTCAACTATTTACATTAGTTCAAGCTCCTAAAAGCATAAGGCAGCACAGAGCCAGTGAGCAAAGAACACAGAGGGTACCAGCAAACATTCTCTGCCGAAGACACAGGCTTTTGCAGGACACAGACACAACAGCCTGGCCACTGGCTGTTACCGGCTGTTACAAAAGCTTTTGCAGCACGTTCATTGCCCCTGAGTGTCCCTGCATGGGGCAGGATATGGCTCTGGCTGCTGAATGCCTCTTGTGCAGGGAAGGTTACTGCATTGCATACAAGTGTGGCTCATGTTAGGCTTTGCTGGACAGTGGGCAGTGGGCAGGGGATGCATTTACCTGCATGTCAGAGTTAGTGAAGCTGCAGGCTGACAAGTAGTTTGTGTGCATTGCAACCGATTTCTTCTTTGCAGCCATATTTTCATTTTTGTCAAATGTCAGAGGGTACACAGAACACTTGTTGTCCAGGCCACTGGAGAGAGTAATAATAGCAAATAACAGAGAGAACTGGTTAAAACTGCAACAACAAAAGGCAAGTGGTGATACGAAGGAAACCACCTGTCAGTGCTGTGCTACCAAATCCTCATAAAGCGCCAACTTCCCTGTATTGTGCTGGCCTGGACCTCACGTGCAGAGAAGCCCAGCTGCCTCACCAGCCTGGCTGCGTTACAGCACATCAACAGCTGAGGCTCACTATTTTTTACCCTCATCAAGTTTATAAATGGCACTGAACTAAACCTTACAAAAGTACGAGCTATAAGGTGACACAGTCACTTCAGGGTTAATTTTTTCTATTCAGTCAGAGTGCCATTTTTCTGTCATCTGTCACTGTATTAGCATTTAAAACATCATTATTTATGTACATTAATAAATTTGATATAACTCCTATGGAAGAGACAGTATAGCAAATAGTGGATGTGAAGAAAAGGTCTTTTGGAAAATCTGGAAAAATACCACCAGAACACCTACCCCTGCAGCTGGTGTGCCCCTCCTGGACAGTCACACCAGTCAAGCTGTGTCTCCCTGGACAGCTGTGCCCACCTTGATGCCTTTCTAAAGCTGTGGTAGCTCAGCCATGCCTTGGTTCTGGATCTCCAGGACTCCAGCAGGTGCTTGTTTTGTGCCTTCTATTAACTGCACAGCACTTAACCAATGCCACAGCAGAAACACAGAACTAGGTGGTGCGATGCAACTGTGTCTCCCCTGTCTCTCTTACAAGAGTTCCTTGTCATTCTTCAAGTTATAGTAAAAGTCATACAATTTCTGCACTTCATCTCCACAGACACTTATGGAATCTTTTTTCCATATTTGTGAGCTGCACAGTAAAGTCTCTCTTTGTTTCCTTCTCTTGCCCCGAGCTTACTTTGTCTGTCTGATCCACCCAGTCCCTTTTGAAAAGATCTCTTGCCAACTTCTCTCTTTTTTTTCTCTCCTGCAGAAACTCAATTTTTCCAAACCTGAGCCCTCAGAAAAGTTGAAGATAATTATCAAGGACAAGGTCACTTCCCCCCACTCCATCTTGGCAAGATCTATTCATGTGCTGATAATCCTTATCATCCAACTTTTCTCTCTACCTCGTAGAAGAAAGAGAGCAAAGAAAGAATAGGGTTAAAACCACTCTCCCTTAGAAGATATATCCAATGCACACAAATTGGAACAGAGAACTTGCATGCATGCAGAATTCCTAACCCATGATATAAATGCTGAAAGAGGATTATTTACCATGCTTATACAACAGATGTTATTGCACTGAAGTCAGTGGAGACAAAATGGATGAGCCGTTATAGGACTAGAAACAGAGGCACTGAATATAATCCTCCCATCCACAATCAAGGCACGCAAGCTTCTGTCGGCATCTTGTGAAGGCACCAGGAGATTCCTGCAAATCAAGCCTCTCTGCATAAGTAGCTGGGGAAACTGGAAACTTACCCACAAGCAATGGCACATCCAGACGGGGCATATGCACATGCCATCACCCAGGTACACGGCATCGTCACGGCGTGTTCCTGAAACACAGAATCTCTTTAAAACTTAGACATCACTACTTCCCTAACCCAGCAAAGCAGCAGGAGGATAGCTACCTGACTATTCCCACCTTATTCACAAGCCCCAGACTGAACATAGAGTATGTTTTATTGAGGCCACTTGGTGCTGTAAATGTCTTCACTGTGGTACATACGTCGGTGAGTTAGAAACAAGCTGTATTTTCACAGCTGTCTGAAGAACGGAGAGCCCTGACAGGGCTTGGAGAACCAGTATCATCATATCACAGTGAACACCATGGCTAAGAATCCCTGGTGATCACACATGGCACCTTGCATAGTAGCTACCCAGGGAAGACTTCCATTTAACTAGCCTGGCTTTTCCTCCAGCCCAGGGGCATCCCATCAGTGACAGGACTGGATTGGTACATGCTGCAGACCATGACAAATAATGCCCTGATGGGGACTTTCCTCAGAGACAGGTGAAGGGAGATGGTGTGTGTAGGCTCTTTGCTCTGAGGTGCTGGTGGAGGCTTGCAGGTATCACCTGTGCCACCTGTTCGCCCTTCAGAACTCCACTGTATCCCACTGTTGTTTGCCCTATGCACAGAAATTGGACCGCTGCTGACTTTCACCTACCTTGTTAGTAGTGAATGAATCCCACACAATCACCTTCCCATCCTAAATGAAAACACACAAACAGAGAGAGGTACAACTGTCAGCTTACTTCCCAAATTTGGGGGAAATTCTGTTGCTCATTTCTATCCCCCAATCTGTTACTTCAAGACATTTGTGTCTCCATCTTAACAACATTACAGTGATTGCAGTGAAGCACCAAGGAGATGCTTCTCACTAGTGCTAGTTATTTCTTTAACAAAAAGAAAATTCTATTTCTTTGGGATTACTGGTGTTGGATTAAAGACTGATCTCTTTTTAAAAGGGATCTCAAGCATGTTTATGAGAACTCCTTTTGTCTGCAGAACACAGCTGGAATGGAACCACCTCAAGAAGCCATTGCTACCAAGCACTCACTTGCCTCCTTTCAGCCACAATGTGTTTGCCCCAGCCTGCAATCACCATCTGCAAAAACAGACACTTCTTCCATGTAAAACCTATTGGTGGCTCAGTGCAAGGCCTTACAAATACAAGAGGTGACCTGTATTACAAGTCATTTTCCCAGCTGGCAACACGCACAGAATCATTTACAGACACCGCAGTGTTTATTCATCTTTCTTTCCTGTCTTTTTCTATTTTCCTCTTTATTTCTTGCTACACTTACTTCAATTATCCACTGCTACAATCAGCTGAATAGCAATCGTAACAACACTCCACTGAGAGTAACTTAACCGCTTTGTGTATGCCAGCAACAATCATGCCAGTTACTTTGCCTTAAGTGCATCACATTGGTTATCCTCCCCACTTCATGAAACTGAAATGTTTATTGGTGAACAGGAATTGTTGCTATATCTGGACTCATTTCAGTTCTTAGAAATGGAGACAAAATGCATTACAACTTTACTGTTTCGCTTTTTCATTTACACAGTGGCATTTTAACCAGTAAAAAAAGCCATCACATTAATTATTTAAACTTTGATTCTCTTTGCTGGAATCACCATGAATGGTAAAAAAAATCTCACAGTAACTGAAGGTGGCTTGCAATGTAGATTGCCTATTTTTATCCCTCTGGTGAGACCCCTGACAGATTTCATACAGGTCAGTGAACAGCTGTGTGATGCAGTGAGCTCACTTACTGCCATACGGGGTGCACAATGAACCAGGGGATCTAGAAAGTAATTATCTCATTACCTCCTACAGCTCATGAGACTGGGCTTGAGCAGGTGGTAGGACAGTCTCAAAATGCCCGAGTAAATGCAGTAACTTTGGCAGATTGTTTGAGGCTTTTAAGGGCACACCAATCATACAGACTGTGGAAGAAATGTTTGCACACAGAAGTCTCTGGAAGCATTAATATTACTTTCCTTCCCTTTTCCTGATTGTTTTATGTTAACACATCAATTGAAATCATTACCAAACTTTAAGTCTGTAAAGACCAAGGCAATAAAAGTATGCATTCACCTTGGATGAATTCTATCTGTTTTCTTTTGCACTAGAGAATACAGAGAAAAACTCCATATGACTGCAGTAGAAACATTTCGGGTATTAGCGTGTAGTTATGCTCAGATTTGTGCTTTCTGAACAAATATGCTGCAATGTACAGCATTAAGGGCACGGTGAAAACATTGAGCAAAGTTATCATTTGAAAAGAGCAGCACATAGTACAGCTAGAAGATCTGTATAGTGTCCAACACTGTCTTTGAAAAACACCCATCCAGTGGCATACCTGGGAAGAGCTCACAATTCTTCTTTTGTCTTTGCACCAGTCCATACAGAGAACTTTATTTCCGTGGCCCTTCAGGGTCCTTCTGGTCTTCATCACAAACTGGCCCAGTGCCTCCACACGCTCTGCCACCTGATGAACTGCAAACAGCAGATGATTAGGGAACCTTGCATTGAAGTTCTGCCACAGAAAACCTTCGCATTTGTGAGTAACGTCACTTAGAGGAATTAATCCAAGAAACACGAGCCTATATGCAGGACAACAAAATCTGCCTCAGAACTAGCAGATGATAAAAGCAAGGTGGGAGGTGTATGAATATATCCACCAAATAAAGATATGGATGAACTCACTCACAAATTGAATTCCCGGGCTGTAGAAGCTGAAGCACTTGCACGCTATCGTTTCCAAGTATAACTGGAAAATCAATTACTCACCCCTTTCCTCCCTCTCACTGACTGAGGGAAACCCTCAGTCTGACTGTGGCTTGAAAGAGCATCCCCAGCCTAATGCATACCCTGAGGTGCTCAGCAGAACTGAAGATCACTGCTGTATCTTGAAGGAACAAATCATACAAAGAAGGGGATAAGCATCAAATCTCAGAAGTTTTCACTGTAAAACGCTTGTTCTGGGTGTGAGACTCAGTGTGATACAGGTACCAGCTACCAGAGACCTCTTGCTATGCCAGCTCTGCTGGTGGCCAAGGGAGTCCTGAAGGCCAAGACACAGCTCTGACTGCAGGGAAATGAAGGTGATCAGAGGGCCAGAACACCTCTCCTGTGAAGAAAGTTGTTGGGCTTGGAGAAGGCTCCAGGGAGACCTATTGCAGCCTTCCTCTACTTGAAGGGAGCCTACAAGAAGGAGGGAGACTGACTTTTTACAGGGGAAGACAGTGACAGGAAAAGGGGGAATGACTTTAAACAAAAAGAGAGGAAATTTAGATTTAGATATTAGGCAGAAATTCTCCACTGAGAGGGCGGTGAAGCCTGGGCACAGGCTGCCCAGAGCTGTGAGTGCCCCATCCCTGGAGGTGCTGGAGGCCAGGCTGGATGGACTCTGGGCAGCCTGGTTTGGTGGGTGGCAGCACAGCAGGAGGGTTGTAACTGGATGGGCTTTAATGCCCCTTCCAACCTAGGCCGTTCCATGATAATAGGATCCAGTGCTATCCCATGTCATGTTTGCCCATGATGAAAGATAATATAACACAGCTGCTGCTAGCTAAGGGGTCAATGCCTGATTCAAATCTTTAGAAATAAACGCAGAAGCTCACATGCTTTAATGAGCTGGCAGATGAAATGTTAAGCTTTTCAGAGCCTTGCTCCACGCCCTGTGGGACAGGTGACTGCTCTAGAGCAACGTTGCTGCTTTACCCTTTGTCACTTTTCTAGAACAGCTGCAGGCGTCCTTCATTTAAGATCAATCCCTGGCACAGGGTCAGGGGAGAAATTTCTGCCTAAGGCAGAGGCTGATTTCAAGTAGTTTAGATTTTCAAGAGTTGTCTTTCAAAACCACCAGCCCTGTGGGCTGTGCCAGAGCAACGCTCTGCCTGAAATCTCCGCTTGCCCAGCCTCCCCCAGCCTGGAGCCAAGTACTGCCCACCATCCCTGACCATCTGACCCTGCTATTTCCAATAAGAGGTCAGAAACAAGTTTCTGAGAAACTATTCTATAGGCTTACTCAGGAAAAAGTACATTTTCCCCCTACTTTCACCCACTGAAACCTGCTCAGTGATCCAATCAGAAGACACGAACACACAGGACAGGAGGTTATTATGGCAGCTGGAAAGACACTTGTGTCCAGAACATATCTGAAAAAACAAACGTTTCACAGACAATAGCAAAGTGTTTCCATTATGTCAACACAACTGAGACTCTGTGGAATTGTCTGGTTTGGCTTTTACGTTCTGTGAGGATGCTTATCTCCAGCCACAGCCATAATAACGCTGTGCCCGCTTAGCACAGGTTTCAGACTCAGATAATTATTTTGAAGCGTTCTCTGACATTGTTTCAGGAGAGTTGAAAATTATGCACTCAGACAAATAGATCGGCTGCAGCCAGTAATTAGCTCGCGTGGTTTTACAAAGGTCCAGATAAAACACGCTATTTTTATAGAGCATATGGTTTGGCCTAACAGGAAGCGCGGATTTGATGCAGATATCACTGGGTCTTTGATCTTTTCTGTGCTGGAAGTCCTAATGATATCTTCTGGCCTTAAAAAGTTATGGCTCACTTGAACAGGACAAACTGCTTTATTTATACCCCAAATTTTAAGTGATAGAATTGAGTCCCTAAAACTGTAACACTGTGGCTCAAATGCACGTTTGGTATTTCCTCTTTCTGTCCACATTTCTGAGAGCTGCTGTTCCAAACCCACTGAACAAATAAGGGCAGTACCAGTTCAGCCAGCTGTTTGTTTTGGGAACCACAGAGGGAAGGTCACAAATGAAAAAATGCAAAAGATACAATTTTAGATTGAAAAAAAAAAAAAAAGAGAGAGAGAGAGAAAGAGATGCTTTATTCTGTAATTTATAACTTCTGCAGAAATTGCTCTTGGGGATAACTGAAGCACAAAAAACTCTGATACAGAATTGAGAAAGCACTGCCCTACATGAGTGTAAGGACATGGAAACCACATCATGGCCAAGCAAGCATCACCTTTCAGTGTAAGTTACAGATTTTATGTATGAGAAAAGAGGAAAATATCCTACAACTACAGCATCATGTCCTCTTACAGCATCACTCCAACCATGCTTTCCTGAGCAAAGGTGATATAAGTGTATGCCGAAGGGTCTGTCAAAGAGAGGCCCCGCTGCTACTGACACAGCAGTGGTGCTGTATGGATGTGACGATTTAAAGCAATGTTTCTGTAATTAGGCCGTCCCCCTTTCCTTAATGATTCCTACTGACGGGGTGTAAATTATGACCATCCAATTTAGAGCAGAAAACGCTCTATTTACTGCAGACCAAAAAATAAAAAAATAAGTCCCTTTTCATTCTTCCACAGCTGATATTCAGCAATTCTTTAGGAACCGACTCTCCTTAACAAGCTCTCGGGTGAAATCCCGGCCTCGCTGAAGCACCTCCCCACCAACTTCCCCCGGGCCGCCTTTAATCTTCGTTCCATCCCTAAGATGCGCGCCGTACCGCCGCGAGCAGCGCCCGGGCCCGGCGCTCCCGGGGCTCCCCCCGCCGCCCCCGGCCCGCCCCGCGCGTCCTGCCCCGTACGGAGCCGCCCGTCACGGCGCCCCCCGGCAGCATCCCGGCCCCGGCCGCGCCTCTCCTCCCGGGGCGGCCCGCGCCCTTCCGCCCGCCGCCGCCCGGCCCGGCCAGGCCGCGCTCCCCGCCGCCCCGCCGCCCGGCCCCGCTCACGCTCCACGTCGTGCAGCTTGGCCCGCTCCTCCTCCAGCTTGCCCTTCAGGCTCTCCGCCTCGTTCTTCAGCGAAGCCAACGTCTCGTTCTCGTGCAGCCCCTCGGTTGCCATCTTTGCAAAGGAAGCGGCGAGAGACAGATGAGAGGGAGGGAGGAGGAGTTTGCTGCCTGGCTCTCAGGGATGCTCGGAGGCTCCTGCTGCCTCAGCAACGCGCCGGGGCCGGACCCCCCCGCACGCTGCCGCCCCGTAACACGGCGGTCCGCTGCTGCGGGTGCAGCCGGGCACCCAGCCCTGCCCGCGGCCCCGGGGCTTTTCTGGCTCAGAAATACATGGCAGCGGGGTTCTGCTGCGTGCCAGAACGCATTTGTACCGCGACTTTGCACGCGCTGTGAGGGAAGGTTGTAATCTTTCTATTCTTCAGCAAAGCCTTCAAAACCACCAGCCCTGTGGCTTCAGCAAAGCCTTTGACTGTCTCACAGCATTCTCGTGGAGGAAGCCCCTGCACAGGGACCTGGATTGCCGGGCTGAGGCTAACTGCAGGCACTTCAACGAGACCAAGTGCCGGGTCCTGCATTTTGGTCACAGTAACCCCATGCTCCACTACAGGCTTGGGGCAGAGTGGCTGAAAGCTGCACGGAGGAAAAGCATGTGGGGGTGTGAGCAGACTGTGGTGGAACATGGGCCAGCAGTGTGCCCAGGTGGCCAAAAAGGCCAGCGGCATCCTGGCTTGTGTCAGAGAGCGCAGCCAGCAGGAGCTGCAGGTCTCCGTGCACTGGCACTGGTGAGGCCGCACCTCGAGTGCTGTGTTCAGTTTGGGCAAGAAAGACATTGAGGCCATGGAGTGCATCCAGGGAAGGGTAACAAAGCTGTGAAGGGTCTGGAGCCAGGATTAGGGGGAGCGGCTGAGGGAACTGGGATGGGTCAGTGTGGAGAAGAGGAGGCACAGGAGAAACCTCGTTGTTCTCTACAACTGCCTGAAAGGAGGTTGTGGTGAAGTGAGGGTCAGCCTCTGCTCCCAGGTAGCAGCAATAGGACTAGAGGGAATGGCTTCAAGTTGTGCCAGGGGAGGTTCTGAGTGGATATTAGGAACAATTTTTCTCAGAGTGTCTGCGCACTGGAACAGGCTGCCCATGTGGGCTAGACCACATGGTCTAGAGCAGTCACAGACATGGGTTGGAGGCGATCCTATTGGTCTTTCCAATCTCAATGCTTCCATGATTCTAAGAAGGAAAAAAAGCCACTGTTCACCTCAGTGCCGGAATGCAGTTTGTCTGGATTAGCACAGCCCGCTCAGTTCCATCGCTCCCTCACAGCCTAGGGCTGCAGGTGACTATTGGGATGGCTCCTGGGCCCATTGGGCAGATGGAGCGGTGTGAATCCTTCCTCCTGCTGTGTTCTAAGTACCTCAGTTTTGTGACTTTTTTTTATCCTTAAATCAGCCCCCTCTTTACCCCCTCCTTATCTGGGGCCTTCCCAGCCCTCCAAAGGGACTAGTTTCCAAAAATCCAAATGCGACAAAGAAGCCCCAGCTTGTTCTTAGTGTGAGTATAGGGCACAGCTCCATGCCCCAGCAGTCTCTGCTCACAGGCCTATGGGGAGCATGTGCTCTGGGCACGCAACAGCTGTAACATTTCCAAAGAAAGGACGTGGCCAAGCGGCCTTGCAACTCTCTGTTCCCTGGGAATTCCTTGAAAACGTCCTCTTTTTTCAGCAATTGTCCTTGATCTACACGGAGTAACTTTGCTCATTTTGACTCCCATTGTCTCCCTTTCACCAGAACACAGACAATCCAATGGCTATTGTTCAACCTGGAGAAGTTCCAAGATTGGAATGGGAGATAATAAAGTAAGGGTTTGCAGCTGTTGTTTGGACTCGGGGTACATCCTGGACACAGTACTGGGCTTGGAGAAAAAGAGTCTTTTCCCACACTGGCTGTGTGCTATGCGCAGGCAAAGCTGCTGAGCTTTCCACTGTCATCATGGAGGTTGAATTCAGGCCTAGATCTGGTCTCATGATCCAACTGTTTTACAGGAGTGGATTTCGCAGCTGGAGAATCAAGCAGTGAACATACTTCCAGTCTATGGGAACTACATGTTCAGACTGAGGCTTGATACTACTCCTGAGATAACAGGGATGAGGAGGGAAGTCTCTCCTGAGAAGAGAGAGCTGTAGAAGTGTGTGATACTTGGCATGTATTTTGTGGACCCAAGTTAGCTAATACTATCATTAGCTAACCATGCATAATAATCAAACAAGTTAGAGTAAGGCCATTTGGGAGTTTTAAATAAAGTAGGCTTGGGTTAATTTAGCGGATAACATACTACCGTATCAACTTCAAAAGAAAAAACGTGACCATTTCAGAAGCAATCAAATATTTTTGATCCACCCTTTTCATAAAACTAACCATACTGAAGGTGATATATGTATACGTTAGCAATTGCCTAAAATTTTTTTTAGTTGTATATAATTTCTTATCACAATATTAGAATTGACTACATTTAATCTGAAATAGCAGCTCAATCTGCAGCAGCGGATAAAATACAGGTCCCATGCTGGCTTGGCAGCAGTGCCACTGTCGGACTGGGATGTGCAGGCAAAGCTGCTGAGCTTCCCACTGTCACCATGGAGGCTTGTGTTCTGATTTCAGGTGAGTTTCAAAACACATCAGCACAGGCCAAAATGCTGTGAAAACATCCTGTATGGAAGGTATGGCATGTGGACAAGGTGGAAAAGGAGCAACTAGACTTTGCAGTGTCATTTTCCATTAGTGGTGCAGTAATGGCTGGCATATAAATTGTTTATTGCTGTCACTTTATACTGACCACCAGCATTCCCCAGAAAGATGACCACTTCCAAACTGGCTGCTGTGTGCTCAGAAGCAGGGAGCTGCCATGCTGCCCAAAACTAGGACAGGTTTGTGTAAGACAGCTTCTATCTCTGACTCTTCCCTACGGAGCAAAGGCAGGCTGACCCTTGGCTTCTAGCAGATCAGGACAATTTTGAGGTAACCACTCTGAAAGCAGTCTGCTTTATATGCAGCATCACTCTATGGAGCTGCTACAAAGAGAAATGTTCAGTCACCAGGAACTGTGTGGCAAGAACAGTCATTGCCACTATGATAAACCTACATTCTGAACGTGGCAAATACATGGAGAATACATGTGAGGAAGGCAGCACTGCTCCATCAATAGGAACACTTGGGAAAATGGAAGTTCTAACTGCATCACAGATCGTTGCCTATCTCAGAAAGTAGGCATTTATAAATAAAAAATAATAAAAATAAAAAATTAATAATTTGCCTGCTGATCTTTTTTAAAACTGTAAGCTAATTTTCTAGTACTTTTTTTGGGAAGACTAAAACTGCATACACACTGAATTTCTATTGATTAGCACCGATTTCCACAATGTGCAAAACCACAGAGGGAGAAAATGCTTTAGCGCCAATGGCACCTAATAGAAGTAGGATGATCTCAATGCTGGAAATCAGCGATTTCTAACTGTTATCCTCTGCATATATTGGTTTTAGGGAAGTAAAAAAGACTGGCTGATAAAAATGCGTATGTGCAGCTGAGTCCACTTGGCATCTGCAGTTAAGAGAGGCAGCGCAAATGAGAAGCTGCAAAAGGCTCGGCTGGTTGCACACCATATTATGCATGCCTATGCACAAACACCAGCATGAGCACGGCAAGGACACAGCGTGCACTGTGATATACACCAAAGGATACCCTCAGCTCCAAAAAAAGTTTGAAAAAAGGATGCTGCTTTCCTAACTGCATGCATTTTGGCACTGATGCAAAGAGCTGTTTTTTTGTTGTTTTGTTGTTTTTTTGTTTTGTTTTGTTTTGTTTTTTTAATGTTGTTTATAAAACAAATATGTAAAGCCAGATCCATGAGAAAGGCTGGGATCCTACTGCAGTGCTAATACAGCACCTAGCAGGCTGTTAGGGACTGAGGCAATTCTTCCTGAAGTCTCCGTCTGCTTCCACTTAGCAGCTGTTTCTGGCAGTAGCAGTCTAACTTCCACATTGCAAATAATGAGGAGAAAGTTGCAGGAAATGTACATAGCAGACAGCCAGTTTCCTGCTGCTCCAGTTGTGCACTAACCAAGTCATGCAAAAATGTACTAGATAAATCGCTATTTATAGGCTGCTGGCCAAGAAAGACCTGAGCAAAGCAGCAGCTTCAAAGTCATGAGAGGAGAATAAATAGGGAAGCAACCATCATTTGTCTTACAGTCACTGCATCTAAACTTCCTTCTCAACAGTGTGACAATGACTGTGCTGCATCCGTCAGTGAACTGCACACATCTGCAATCAATGCCCTCATCTCCCTGCCTTAGTGTATTTTCTAATCACAGCTAGTTAATGATTCTAGCATTCCTGCAGAGATCACTTCATCTGATGCTCAAATATAACACACTGTATTGGAAGCTGGTCAATTGTGGTTGTAACCAGTTCTGGGGAAGGAGAGGGGAAAGGCGTCTATAAATGCTGTTACACAACAGTTCAGGAGGATGAAACAGTTACTCCAGTGTTTCCTACTACAGCAGTGTTTTATCACCTCACCATAATTGCTGAAGATCAAAAAGTCTCCAACATCATCCCTACTTCATGTGGGTATTCTGGCAGGACTTTCTGTGCTGGTCCACAAACACACAGAAGAACAACCACTGCTATGCAGCCTTTCCTTGCTGTATCCTCAGTGCATCTACCTCCAGCTCCCTCAGACTCCTCACCCAAGTACTGCAGATAGCATACCAGACAACAAGGTTTCAGACTGGGGCGGGCCATGCATAGAGCACTCCAGTTCTGTCTGAGGAGAGCTGAAACAGATCAGCTAACTCCAGTCCCCCAGTCTGTGCTGAGTCAGCTTGTTGCAATAGTTTTGTCTTTTAAAAATTTCATTCAAGGGTGACACTCAAGATCATAGGCTAAGCAGACCCACACATGTATACCTCAGAGCCTCGCTCAGATGGGCACATAACACATGCATAGCTAAAGAATGCAGTGCCCTAGGGAAAAGAATCTCAGGGCCACTTTCCAATCAAGAATCAAAAAACATATCCTTGAACCCAGGGTCACATCTGTTTCAGGCTTATGGAATAATATCAGGTGTCTGCAGAGGTGTTTATTTGAATTAGAAGCAGCCAGTGTTCAGGCCTAGCAATGCTTGCTTCTGTCCAGAAAAATCCAACACAACAGACCATTAATACATCCAACCCCTGCCTTTTGCAGTCTCTTCACATTCCGGCTGATATAATCGATAACATACCATTTCCACACATAGTGAGCAGTAGCTGAGCTGTTCTGATTTGATGTAAACAGCCCTAAGGGGCTTCTCGTTGGAGCACTTGTCACACGGACCAAACACAATCGCTAAGAAGGTCTGGTCACACATCTCTGCGTTATGAGAGAGCTGAAAGAGAGAAGAAAGAAAGAGTGTGTTCCAGTGCAGTGCAAAGCTTCGTGCTGCTTCTCTGCTTAGACAGCATATAGATAGCTAGAGGCTGGATAATCTCTGACTAATCTTTTGAGCTTAATGAACAGCCACTGCGTGCAAGGCAGTCACATGATCTGCAGATTGGAATTTTATAAAGAAAAAGCAAAATATGCATTCTGTTATAATGAGCACTGATCGCATGCTGTTGTAATGTTCACTGTGCACACTGATTAATAACATGCGTGACATGCAGATCCTCAGTTTCTGTGTAACTAATGCCATCAGACAGTGACCAGAAATGTCCAGCAGCTGGATTTGTGAGAAATCTGAGCTGATCAATATTTGTTTTTTTTCCTCCCACTGCATTATTAAATAGTCAATATGATGTATTATTTTTAAAGCTGACAAATAACCTTGGATTCAGTTGGCAGCCGTACATTTCATACATTGTTCTGCTTGAGCAAAAAGTGATGATTTGGCACTCTGAACGCTGGGTCATTAAGAATCCCCTTTTTGTTCTCAAGCCAGGCATTAGAATGATCAGAGCACAACAATCAAAGGAGAGTTAAACTCCTTGAGTCAGAAAAACAAACAATAATATCACTGTGACAATTTCCTCCTTACACTTTCCATGGAAAAAAATGTAATATTTCCCAGTTTTTAAATGAAAGCTTTTAAAATTTAGATATTTATCAGAATTTAGCCAAATACACAGATAATGAGTTTATGGTTAAGGGAATAAGCTATTAAAAAGGGAAGCAAAGTAAATGGAACTATGCTGATTTCAGACTGTGTTTGGCTGGATAAAAACATAATACAATTTTATTCTGTGCAGTTGCCTCCATTCAGCTGCTTATCCTTACGTATTTCAGTGGACTGCTTGAAACAGGAAACGAGGAACTCAGAAATCCTGTCAAGTCATCAGAAGTTTCTCTGTTACATCCAGGAGTTGTGTGCCTTCATCCCAAAGCGTGCGTGAAGAAATCTGCCCTGACACAAACTGCACCATATTAAGCTGAAATCCACACGGAGCTTTCAGCCAGCTACATGCAACCAGGGGGTTCGTACCCCATCGGATGAACAACAATAAATACGCCCTGAAGCTTTTAATGCATTCTTCTGCAAACAGTGAGCCCAAGTCCCCAAGCTGCTGCTCTTTCAGGGACCTTCCCTGTAGTAGTTTTTCTAATAGCACTGAAGTGTCTACAACAGCAGGGCTCAATTGTGCTAGATTCATAAATCTGGATAACAGGCTTTTTAAAGGTTGCATTAGAAGTATAAAAAACATTAATATGCTACAATGAATCTTGTTGATAAATACCCCAAATTGCCTACCTTTTCCAACAGCAAGAACCTGGAGATTCTCAAGATGAGCAAAGAAGCCGTGTGCAACTGCCACGCGGATGGACAACCTCCCTATTAAGGCTACTTAAAGGGTATTTAAGGCTCAGCCTCTCCAGTTGTGCCCCTTCAGGTCAGTTACGTACTGACAACCATAATTGAGAGGCTTTATTTCAGCTGCCTTCTTTCAGAATATAGAACAGAGAATATAAACTATTAAGCAAAATAGATAACGTCTGCCCATTCCATGCTGCAACCATTTATTGATATCTTTCCAAAGTTGAAACATACTGGGGAGATGACTGGCTCTTGTGTTTTCCAACTTACCAAACTGATGTTCTAATAGATGTTGAATTTACATCATATTCTTAAAGAAAATTCTAAGTCAAAAACCGAGTGGTGACCGTGCTCATCCTTCCTTGGATGTATGTCTACTATTCACTCATTTTAAGACAATAACTTGAAAATCAACAAGATTAATAACTGCTGCTTTCTTGGATTTTTTAAAAACTTGGGGGAAAGCTATGAAAACTACTGAAAAATTTTAGAAGTGCTGAAACTCACATCTGCTAACCCATCCTAATTTTTTTAACCCAAATATTATGGAAATGCAGGACAGAAAGGGATCATCTGTGCTCAAGGTGGCAGGAAGCACAGCAGACACACACCTAAACACATTCCATTAAGCACTTTCAGCGCTTTCCACTGCAGAAGGATCATCATTCTGTACTTTTCCATTTGAATGCAATAGCTTTCTCCTTTAGTATCATTCTAGGAAGGATAACCTCAGAAACGCCTCTTCATGTATCTGCCCTTCACTAATACCACTCCTTCCAAGAAGGAAAACAAAAGACAGAATTCCATACCTACACACTGGCTGAAGACATTAACATCAAAAGCACAGTAAATTTCCTCTCAAACTCACTTCTCAAATTGTCAGAACAATTCCTCCACCAACAAGTTTTGTCATACATACATACACACATACCTTCAGACACCTTGTGATGTCAGTGCAAGAGTGCACTGTGCTTTTTCTCATTCCTTCTCAGGTGACATACAGCTCCATATGTGTAAAAAAGGCCATGTGCAAACTACAGCAACTAAACTTGCTTTCACTGAATCAGTATAGAAATTCACCAGGAGCAGCAAACCATTCCCATAGGAAGATGCACAGTGCTGCAGCACAGCAGTCGGATCAGTAAATAAACACTCAGGGTACAACACAAGGCAGTATCCACCAATGTTAACGTAATTCCAAGTAAATTGTTAATAACTGTTTACTGAAAATATTTGCATCACTCGGAACACAAGAAATTGATCTAGAAGCTGCTTTATTTAACAGATAAGAATACCAGCCTACCCACACATCTCTAAATTTTGTACTTTTACAGCTTTTGAACAAAACATGAAAATGTTCCTCCATATATTCTTTATGCATCTCTGTAGTTATCACTATGAATATGACACTGTTCATAGTAAATAGCAAGGACACAATATAACAAAAATATTCTTCTTTATATTTACAACTTTTAAACATTATGTAATACAAAAATCAAATGTCTCTTCCAGTAATATTTAAATTAACTAAGTCAATTAGAATCCCTTCAATATTTCTAAGCTTTAGTACTATATTTCCACAATAGCCTAACCAGAAAACTAGCAGCATGTTCTTAGGAATTTCTAATGACAGCCATCCCTGCAGCAAGGTGCATGCTGATTCTCCAGTTGTTCTGACAGGATCTAGTATTAAAGAAAGTTGTTATTCTTTGGTTCTGCCTACAGGAATCAAGTTGAACGAAACAAAAAGGAGACCACTTCTGTTTCTAAGGATCCTGCAATTTAAAAATGCAAGGAATTAAGATTGGTTTGTCAGTAATTTCAGACCATAGCTCCTACTCAGTATCTGAACTAGGGGACGGAAACAAGCAAAAATGAATGGGAGAAAGAAATATCTGTACATAAGTGCATACTCAGTGTACATTCCTACAGACATTGCATTAGAAATGGAGCAAAAACAGGACTCGTGTTTTTTAAAGAAATAAACTTGTAATTTGGATCACAACAGGAATTTCATATCTGACTTTTCTACTCCGACAACTGATACAAAAATCCAGATGCATTGCAGAGAACACAGCTGAAATCTGCCTACAAAAGATGAGCCCAAATTACTCCCCTGGCTGAAGAGCTGTCTGCTGTGCCTGAACTATAATGCACACAGCCTGAGCGAGCCAAGCCAGCATTCCTACAAAGACAGCATGTGTTTATTACAGCAATGCTCTTAGACTGACCTCAGCCCCCCAGGTTCAATGTAGCTATCTGTATTTAAAAAAAACAACAACAAAATACATTAAAAAATCCAAACAAATGTAGGAGGACTTTCTATTCCCTTCTTTACAGTCCTCTTGTCAACTATCATGAACAACTCACTTCATGAAAGGAATAAAGGCAGAGAAAGTATAGAAGGGTGAATACTACTGTCAAACAAATTCAGTAGAGCACAAGACAACAATGATCTTGGGAAAAAAAAATATTTTGGTACAAAAGCAAATCAAGGAAAACTACAGTATATTGATCCTAGCATAACCTTTTCCCTATGACTAGTGCTTTAATGTTACTGACAGAGAACCAATGTAAACTTGTCAGATAAATTCTTTCCTCAGGTTTGGACTAAAAAACTGTGTGGAATTGCATCCAGCTGATGTCATTATTATAGGTCTGTAAAGAAGAATGAACAACAGTAAAAAAAAAACAGAGAAGGAAATCACAAGCTGAAATGATTCTTATTTTTTAAGTCTTGACTTTAGAACAAGATTTTAATGGCTTAATTCATGGCAAACTACCATACCATCCTCCAGCAAGAGGAAGGAAGCATGGAAGTCTACTTGTCCTTATTCAGTCTCAGAGAAAATACCAAAGCACTGGTTTTACTAAACCCTTGTGAGAAAGCCAAGTTTGAAGCTGCTGGGGACTTGTATCGTTTCTAAATCATTTGGAGAGGGTGTGAAAGGAAACGTCACTTGAAAGTGGTATTTGGTATCAAGCATCAGCTGCGGTCCGTCCTCGCGATTGTTTAGCATAGCCTGAAATGACAGCAGAAAGGGTAAGATAACAGCGTACTCCAATTAAATAAAAGACATTGCTTTTTCTCATTGCAAATTTTGCCTTCGTGTAATTTTAAGGAATTGAGGGCAGTCTCCCAGTGAAAAGCTGAACAGTGCAGTCATTACTTGACATACAGGTCAAGTATAAATAGGTAGCTACAAATACTGTGTGTTTGAAATACCCTGTAACTTGAACATGAAAGAGAAGAGCTGCAGCTCTTACCTGGACTTTGCGAACAAACGACGGAGTCACTCTTTTCTCAAAATCATCTATCGGAGTGTATGAGTTGAGGATCTTAACTATCTGCTCAAATCACAACACACTGTTTTAGTATGCTACAAAAAGTGAAGAAAGCATTAAAATGCCACCTTCATTGGTATTTAATTGAACTTTATGTATGAAATTTTACAATAAAGTGAGAATTTCAACCTGGAACCTAATTATTTCTTGCACACATGATCACTGCTGTGAGCCATTTCCAAATCTGTCAGCAGGATCAAGGAGATGCGGAATTGATAAAAGAAAACAACAAAAATGCCTCTAACAAAGCAAAAAGAAATAATCATTGCGGAATGAAGTGAAATAGAACAAGGCAGACAAGTATTCACCACAGAAGCAGTGAAAGCATTAAGAGTTGGAAATAAGGAGTTAAAAAACCGAATATAACAAGGGGTGATGGAGAAAGCTGACAAATGTTGTTTTTATCAAATGAAAGGCCAATAGCTCTTTGCAGCAAGTTATGTTAGCAAGGTTGGTGCCAGAATAAAACAAATGGTTCATTACCTGCACAGTGGAAAGCGATGTGCAGTGTTCACATATTTCTTTGGCATCATCATCAGTGATCTTTTTGACCTGAAGGAGCCAGGCTGCTTGAGACAGAGGCTCTAAAGTTTCTTTGGCATTGCTGCTTTGAAGATTCTTGTCTTTAAGCCATTCTTCCAAATAGCTGATATTACATCTAGGTTATACCATGAACAGACAACAGAAATGTCAGGTTCCTTCCGTCAAACAAATTACACCGAAGTCTTCTACAGAAGCAATGTTCCTCCAATTCAATGTTCACATTCATACAGTTTAAATAATAAAAACCACCATTCCTGTACATCATAAATATCAAACAATTAATAGTCTGCTGATTTTTAAGTTTAATCTCTTGTATACTTTAATCCTTTTAATTTATTCACTTTATATATTAAAGGTCAACCAACAGAAAGCAAGTTACTAGCTTAGCTGTTACAGAAGAATCAGAATAACAGTATCTGCTAGCACTGGCAACTATATCACAGCACTGTATATGTTAAAAACATTAACTCACAGCTAAGCTTATATAGGACATTAGAATAATCTTTACACATTACTAATCAGACTAAATTCTAGAAGTTAAAGCAGCTTTCTTTTAGTAATATTCTGAAATGGGTCAACATTTGACTGATTTTCTTTCATCTTAGCCAGCAGACTGTCTAATGGAGAAGGAATGAACTATGTGTATTTTGCAAGAACTGTTTGGAACGTATGCTCTTCAAGATTATAAGATGGATGATGTCTGACCTGAACCCTCAAATGGCTCTGTCTCAGTGCTTTCTTTTCTCATGACAGAGCACAAACAGTGCAAGTTTGCTTCTGTCTGTTTGCCAGACAGGGATGCTATACCTGCTTACTCTACTAAGAATACTAGTCATCATCACGAGCCAACAAGCATAGGAAGAATGCTAAACACTGGACTGACTTCGAGCTCTCTACTAATATTTTCTCCATTAGTGTTTCCATGCTGTAGTATGCTAAGCACAGAAAGCTTAGCTGGTAAGGCAAAGATGCATTTTTTCCAAAACAGTGAAAAACAGTTGGCTGCTTCCAACAGAATGGTCACAGAACATCCAGTGACACAGAGATAAAGGACTAGGTTACAAAAAAATGTTAAACATTCATTCTGAAGCAACCACTTGCTGAAAGCTTCCTGGCTTTACCTTATCTGCATTCCTTTCCTACAAGAGCACATATCCTTGCGGAGGAGGAGACTATTGAGGGTGACCGCTCCAATGAGAAAGAAAAGCTGCTTCACCGCCTGCTTGAGAAGCTCAGAGTCCAGGCCATTCTGGCACATCGTACTATAAAAGTAGCTGAGTTGCTGCAGGATAGATGTCATTGTGTAGGTATCCGTGTCATCAATGCTAGAGGAACGTTTACGGAACCCTGTAGGTTTCAAGCCAGAAATTCCCTGGAGACTTTCGTATTCCAGCATACCTGGTACTGAAAGACAACAGAAAATAATTGCAAGACTATAGGAGTCATTCCTATAGCTCCTTCCAGTTACATTAACTTAATTCTTGAACAAAACAATTTAAATAATACTATATAGATAGAATACCCAACAAGGGCTTCTGAATCACACACATTTTTAAGAAAATAACTTCTATTTTTATAGAATTTTGGTCTTTTTGAAAGTATTATCCACAAGGAAAGCGTAGAGAGGAGAAAGCCCTTCAAGGATATAACATTCACATTTAAGCGTGCAGAAACATGCATGCAGCTACTCATGTAAATCAACAGGAGGAAGAAGTCAGTTCCATCCTTTGCCTCCATGCATAGGCTTTACACAAGTTCTTCATAAGCTACATTTATCTTCAATTGGACTTCTGCTGTCTTACCGATCATGTGCTGAATGCTATTCTCCATTACAAGAATGAATTGGTGATAGATCCGAATGGCCAAATCACTGAGAACTTGTCTGTACTCCGAGAGATCAAAATGCTTCAGGCAGTTCTTATTCTGACGAGGGGTATTGTATTTCATAAATTCCTATATTACATTGTAAAAACAAATATTAGAAATCACATAATACCAGTTTACAAGAATAATGTTTATGTACTAATGTATATATTAAATTATACACTCTATCTCTGGCCAGTCTCAGAATGAGTCAAAGCATCTGCTAACTTCAATGGATGCTCCTAATTTTGAGCTTCCTTTACTTGTTTACCAGTTAATGTTTAAGATTACCCTGTTCTAAAAGATTACTAAACCCAAAAGAGAGGCTTGCACATAATCCAGTGGTCTTTGGAGCAATTCCTAAATTACTTACACAGAAAATTAAACTTTTTTTTTTTTTTTTTTTTTTTTTTTTTAAAATCAAATAGTTTACAACTCTATTTTCAATATCTATTATACTGACTTTTCATCAGGAGAATTCTGCTTTCAAAAATATAGACTGGATGCTAACTTATGCGAAGTCTTAAGTGTTCATTTCAAATACAGGTTAACACTCAAAAGTACTGGATTCAGACTTCTCTCTCCTGTCAGTGTTAAATTACAAACGACTGTTATTTATTACATTTAAATACATTTCTCACTGTGCATTACATGTTATCAATAGAACCACGAGGGGGAGTACTGCTGTTTAGATTGTGCACAGTTACTGTAATTCCAAGTTCTACTTGTTTTAATCCTGAGGAGTGCATTCTTACTTATTCAATTTCATTCAGCCTATATAAGTTAACAAAACATATTAATAAAATATCATATAGTAGGAGTTTGCAACTTAAAAGAGTCTTGGATTCCAGGATGAAACCAGCTTAAACAAGCAAATGCAGCTCAGATTAAGCTCGTGTACAAGAATTCAAATTCTTAACTGTTATCATGTTATGTCTTCAACTAACCTCAGCACTTTCATGCTCTGATTTCACTTTATCAGTTACTTCTATACTGTCCTCTTATATGTGTAAAACATGTCACCAATGCAAAGCAATACACATCCTGAAGGAACAGCGTTGAGTTGGCAAATAATTATCTACTGACTATCTCTGTCCATTTTACTTACTGAAGTCTGACAAAGGTAAAGCAAAGAAACTATTTGATGAAATCATTCCTACCTCTTCCCCACTGTATTGCTTCAAGCAGTTAAGAAAATAGTATGTATTGGAAAGCCAAAAAGACAACATCTCAAAATCTTCTGAATTTTCCTGAAAAAGACAAAGCAATCTTATTATGGCACTGTCATGAAGTTAATTTCATTTCAAAACTGAAGCTAAAGATCACTAGATCGAGCTAAAGATCACAGAATTAGCAATACCACCACCTATCTACAGAAGAAGAAACACAGCACCTGAAACGTGCCAGCTATACAAATCATTCTGGGATCTTTTCAGGTGAGTGAATGTATAGCAAAGACCCCTCTTTTACTCATTAAACGCAGTTCAAGTCTATGTAAGGGACAGGCTAAAGACATCAGTCTGACCCGGTGTTACACATTTCTATCTGTAGCACTGCAGTGCATTGGAGGCCTTCCTGCCAAAGCACGAGCAATGTCCACACAGAAATGAAACTGAACTATTTGGAAGCACAGTTATAACTTCGCTTTAGTATGTCTTCTTTCTGTTAGATATACACGCACAAGCTTTTCTTATGGGTAAAATGTGGTATAAATTTGTGGATAAAATACAAGCATTTTCTACACAACAAATGCAACTGCTTAAAGCGTGGTTCATTCCTACCAAGTGCAGTTGATGTCTTATTGCATCACAAATATACAAAGCATTCACATATCTGAATTTGGATAAAGATGTTAGCATATTCAGCGTAAGAAACCTTACCTGTAGGCTTCATAAGGATCCTACTAATAACACCAAAAAGATCGTAACTAATAATAATAATAATTTGTTATAGGAATACTAGCAGATGCAAGTATCAGTATTTCCCAGGTACTATGCATGCATCTTATAAACTTTACATGAAAATCAAAAAGTAAAGTACAGTCAAATATAATTCCTACCTTAACAGCTTGTTTTATACCACCAATGGTTACATTTATGAAAGATTTCAGCATGTCAGCATCATTCAGATAATCTGCATACCTCACACACATGAATAGGATGTGAGCTGGAAGGCCAGGTATCATATTGACAACAACTCCACGTGGCTTTAAATCTGCATAAAGGAGAGCCATCAGGTTCATTATATAAAAATACAGAGCTTTAATGCATCATTCTGAAAAAGACAAGCACCTTTAGGTTCATTTCTTCAGCAATGAGCCACTTGATAATTGTTACAGTGATGAATTGCTCCTTACTGAAAACTTGTATAATAGTATTGCTTTGCTCATGTGAAAGCATTAATTAAGCATTAATTAACTCCAGAAAATAAGGAGAGCATCGCAGCAAATTCTGGGCTATAGCATGGGCTATGTGAGATAGCATAGCTTCAAAAATACACTGGCATGTATTTAGCTATTTGTAGTAAGGCCCACAATTCCCTGGCACTGCGTGAAGACACACCTGCCTTCACAAATAAGGTGACATTCAAATGTTGAAGTAAGGTTGAAGTAGGTGAGGAGGAAAGGAAGAAGTTACTTCCAAGTAGTAGTTAATAAGAGTACTGATGTGCATGGAGAAATTGTTGGAGTTCCCACTAATGGCAAGCTAATGCAAGACTGGCATTGTGAAGCGACTCGGAGGAAGAGCAAAATTCCCTTACAAGGGGAACTCAGAAGTACAGTTCTCATCAGCGAATGAAATTATATGCAGAGGACAGATAAGATTAAGACACCACACATGGACAGACACCCAGTGACTTACAGTCTTTGTAGAGGACTAGGAAGAAAGTAAACTGAAGTTCCAAGAGCGCTCCTGAGACTTACAGCTTTATAAGTGAACAAAGAATAAGGAAAACATTAGAGTCAGAATTATGTAGAGTCAGAGATAAATCACTTTGTATTTGAAATGATTGTCAGTAGGAAAAAAAGCAACGTAGCATCTCCAAGTTATGCTGGTGGGAAGAGAGATAAAGCCAACTTTGAACAAAAATGAAATATGGCATCTTGTAGTTTTCGCTGCAGTGTTGTGCTCTATGCTGAATATCACTGAAGACCAATAAAATTCCAAATGTTACTAAAATACCGAGGATCAGATTTTGAACAATCCTTTCTTCATCCTCTCTTTTGTACTCCATCATTCCAATGTACTCTTTGGACAAAGCTGACACAGGAACTTCATTGCCTGTCAAACATAAAGCAGTATTAACAGCAGGTAAATTGCTAAGTCATCATTTATGTGTGAGAACAAACTATTGGAGAAAAACAGTTCCTCTATGATAAAGAGCACAGTGCCCGTTCACATGGATGTTGTTAAGTTACAGTTCCAAACACTGAGTTAAATAACATTCATATTACTTATGTGAATAGTTTCAATGGATTCAGTGGAATTACTTACATTAAACAAGGAAAACAAACAGCAGTGGCACACCTCTGCCTTAGTCACTTCTGCATCCTTCTGAAGTGTATTCTATGGTAAAGAACTACTTGCTGCATAACAACTTTGTACAAATTTACTTCCTGTCAGTAACCATCTGCCACCTGAATGCCAATGGGAGGATATACTCATCTGCAAAGCTAACATCCTGTTGGCTGAGAGACAGTTTGTGTGGGGGTGTATATTAACTGTTGCTGACAGAGTCTGATGCCTCTGAATGAAACTTTATCATATGGTCTAGGTCCCACGTATGCCCATTATTTAGCTGGAAAAAAAACCACAGGTTTTTATAAAATTTCTGTTGATGGCTTCCTGAGGTTTTGTGTCTCAATCCCTTCAAAGCCTACTTTTTTTGTTTTTGTAAAACTACTTTCACTGAAACACAGACTGAACATTCAAAGTTATGAGAAAAGGTGATATAACAACATCTTACCTTTTTCAATAGTCTTGGTAAGAGTTTTGATCTGATCCTCCAATTTCTTTATTATTCTATCTTTCATGTCTAGTTCTTCTTCAAGGTCCTATAATAATCCAAATTGGTGAGTTCAGAGCAATGGAAATAAAGAAATCCCTTCTAGTGCTACATGTTACTGTCACAAAAAGAGCATTACAACATATTCTACATTGTGCCGAAGAAACACGAAACCTTTGTACCTTTCTCATCCCCCAACAAACTGAGAAAACATCCCGCCCATACCATAAAATCATGATTTCTTTCTTTTTATCCTATATTTCAGTACAGTTTCTTAACGAGGATTTCATTTCCTCACCATGTTCTCCACAGTAAGCCGAGTTGTTTCTTGCTTCATCTTGCTTTTTACTTCAGCCTGGATTTCATCTTGCTTCAAACCATTGCTCAGCCCCTCCATTTCTTGGGTTATGACATTCAACCTCCCTTTTTCTTTTACGTCCATTTCATTCTGGATCTCATTTGTTCTAAAAACAGACAGGAAGCGTTGTCTTATACTTTTCCTCTGTTAAAGCACAATCACATCATGCTTATCTGTTACAGCTGTTAGCTGTACTCTGTTACAGGGTGAATCATACGTTGGATGTAGAACTTCAACTGTGAGTTTGTTACTCCCAGCTCATGGCACTTCTTACAGTATGAGAGAGAGGAGAGGAGGAAGAGGAGAAGGAAGCTATTTACCGTCTTAGTGTTCTGTCCCCTTCTGTCTCATGATGCAGCCGGTTAGACATCTCTTTAGCAATAAAATGCAAAACGAAAGAAAAACAAGATTGTATTTGCTTACTGTTCTGTATTAGTATTTAGTAAAGCTTTTTCTTAAGCTCGTAGTTTTATTTAACAAAATGGAATGATGCCATATAATGTACCAGAAAATGTTCTGATTACACCACACAGAAGATTTTATGTGCTAGGGAATTCTGACACTATCCACTTTTTGCAGCTGGCAGTAAAACTACTTGCAAACTAAAAAAGTTGCCTCAGAGGACACTACAGTTAGAGAGATACAGAATCCTCAGCAACTTATGTTTTCCTGAACAGAGAAGAACTCTGAAACAAGCAAATTAGCAGGAAGTTTTCCTTCTGTCTCCAACTCTGATTTTTTCAATTCCTTGAATCTATTTCATGGACTACAACTTAAGTTCCAGTACATCTTTTCTTTTTGTGACTGCTTCCAAAGGGCGTACTCCATTACATGTATTCTTAGCACAGCCCTACTGAACATACTTGTAGACATCTAAACTGCAGAACTGAATGACCTAAAAAAAGTTCAAAAGCAGAACAGAGAATTGTACACATTTACATGTATTTTTCTTCACTAGCAGAGCTATTCTCTACGCAATACCTTTTTTTTTCTTCATGATGCTTCTTACATTTTACTGGCAAGAAAGCACGTAAACAGGCAAAGAAGTAACACTATTTCAGTTGTTATAAGTTTATGTCTATGGAATTCATAACTCAATCATAATTCATTCTCAACTGTAGGACTGTGGACCACAGTGGCACCTTACAATGGCACTTTACCTTTCAACTTCGCAGTCTGCTCTTGAAGACGATTTTCAAGGTCTAATTTTTGGTTCTCAAGCTCAGAAACTTGCTGTTTAAGATCTGGGATCACCTTCCAGAGGAAAAAAGGACATTTGTGCATCTCAGCACGTTTAGTTTGAAACATCTCCAATAATACCTAAGAGATCAGAAGACCTTCAACTGCAAGTAGTTAAAAGACAGGCAGACATACTGAGGGAGTGCTACTTGCTTGCCCAACTTGCATAACTTTTCCAGAGACATTTGCTGCTGGGCTATTCTTAAAATTGAAATAGTGAGCTAACTAAATGTTTGAACTGACCCAATACTGCCATTTTTACGTTCTGCAGTTAAAAGGGAATTACACAATTAATTTTCCTAGCTCCAATTGCCCTAGCTTATCCTTAACTTTGGGGGAAGAAAACAAAAACACACATTTATACATTATAAAATCATCTTGTAAAAATAATATCACGCTTTTCCTTGTGCTTTCAAGTTCAGTAATTTTTTTTCTGAAAATATTTCTATAGCTATACTTAACAGGAAAATAACATGGTATGTACGATCTTCTGGAATAACAGCACTTCCTTGAGTCAGGTTTTACACAACACTAATAATCATCTTGACTTTTAAGCCTTGCCTGTGATTTATTAGCAACTTTACGTGGTCAGCTGCCCTCTGGTGGAGAGCGCCGCTAAGCTACACAGACCTATCACCTCTTACATCCCCCAGGCATCTGTTTTTTTCACTGACAATCAAATCATAGAACTTTTCAACCTGAGAGAAAAGAGAGGCTTCAGACCAGAAGATGCTAATTTCTACCCTTTGACCACAAGGGGAGAAGAGCATACCCAAACCCTGAATCAGCTCCTCGTCATGGCTTGGCCTCAGACTGAAGTCAAGCAACCACAGAGCTGCCAACTCACCACCACCACCACCCTCCTCCTACCACAATGCAAAAAAGGAGAGAAAGGAGAGAATAGGAAGAGCACAAGTGAGAAAGCTTGTGATCAAGATAAAATTTATTTAATAGATGAAGGGAAAAGACAAGACAAAACCAGCAAGCAGAGCAAAGCCAGTTACTCACCCTAAACACACAGTCATACCAGTACTCAAACAACAGCCACTTTGGCAGCAAAACAGACTTAAACAAAGTCTTCTTCCCTTACTTTAATTCTCATAGCTGAGCAAGGCATTACTTGGGAAAAAGTTGGTGTGGATGTGCAACCTCAGATGGACACATCTGATTGAGCCTTGTAAAGTCAAGACACGACGCTGAGTTTTTGAGGGCTTTGTGCCACTGACAGTTTTGGATCGCACTGCCATGTACCTGAAACAATCTCTGCTTGACTACATCTTGATCTTACCAGGTTTTCTGAAGTTAGCCTGCTAACTTCAAGCCGAATTCCATCATTTATGTCATTTTCCTCTCGAAATAGTTTTTGTAGATGATTAATATCTTGGCTAAGATGTTCAACTTTCAAGTTCAAACCTTCAATCTCCTTTTCATAGTTTTCCTTCTGAGATTGGAAGTGACTTTCCAGTACTCTTTTAAAAACAAGAGGAAAAATGAAAAATTACAGATGCAATATGATGTAAGTGCATTAGGTCAAGTTTAATACAGATGAAAAAAGCACTGTGCTCAACATACAGATATTCCATTACATCACAGAGGCATTAGAGGAGATGGAGGTCATGCATACTGTCTTTGAGGAAATATTTCCCAGACACATACAATATTTATCTCATTGATTAGATTGAGCTACTGAGACAATCATAAAAGATAACGTTTGTTAGGCAGATGTTCAGTATCACACTGTCAAGTTACTCATTGATTGTTCTGTTTATCTTCTAGATCACAGCCTGGAGTTACGAAAACATAGACACTGACTAACCTTGTAGCTTTTTTCAAGCCTTCATAAGCAAACCACAATTCTCCATCTTCATTTAAGTGTTCCAAATCCTCTGTAGACAGCCTAAAACACAAGGCAGTGTCAATAGCAGGCAGGTGAACAAAATGCATTTCTAAATTATCTTTTTTTTTTTTTTTTAAAGGAGAACTCATTAAATTACCTGCTTCTGACATCTTCAAAATCGTAGCTTTCAAGAAGCTGTTTTGTAACTTCTGACATCTTTTCTGAGGAAAAAAAATAATAAAAATATATATATATGAATAGATAAATAAATAAATAAATAATGATCTCAATAACTTTCTCCTCACATTTCAAATCACATATAATTATAAAAATCAAACCAACCTCTTCCTGAATCTGTGAGGTTCTTCCCTGTTACTCAGTGCTTATTTACCAGCAGAATACAAGAAGGGACATGGCTGTACTTTGGAACAAGGAAGGAGCACTATTTAGGTACACTACCAACATAGCTGGTTTATTTGTACATTGATGTTTGTTGTTTTTTTAAACATATCACACTTTCATTGCCAAGTTACTTCTTTCTGTTCCAAATCTAGACAACTGCTACAGTTACACAGATGATTTGTCACCTAATGCTGGCTTACCACACGAAATGATCCAGGTTTGCCATGTAAGATGCATTCTCAGTATTGTACTAAGTGCACAACGGTAGTGCTCAGACCAGGTACCCTTCATCAAAGGGACCCCAGCTCAGCAAATTATTGACGAGACCGGAGGCCAAAGACAGGCTGAATGAAGGCCAGATGATGTATTCTTTCCATATTTCTGAGACTTTATGAGATATTAAGTTCCACGTGAAGTTCAGACCTCCAGTATTGATTTTTAAACACAATATTTGAAATCAGCAATTCTTAAAAAGGATAATACCACAGATCTGGTATTCAGCAACTGCTTCACAAAAACTCACTTGTTCTTTGCTTTGCACCTTGCAAACAAAGCTCTGAACAGAATGACATCACTATAGGATGAGAAAGATACCTGGTTTTTTGGTCAAAGCTAGCCAATATTTTTTTAAAACCCATCAGCTTAAACCAGCCAGTTTACACTGTGCTTGGTAGATTCTCTGAATTACCTAGCACGTAGCTTACCCCTCATCTCTCTCTTCTGTGATTGGGCCTGTTTTTCAACATCCAGTTTCTGCATCTGCAGCAGTTCAATTTCCTTTTGCAACTCAGGTATTTTCTGAATCAGACAGAAAGTGAATGAGAAGGGCTAAGTAACAGTTAAATCATAAAGAAAACTATTAGTAACAACAATATCATGAGCCAGAAGACTTTAAATGTCTTTAGAAGTGTCTGGTTTTTTAGGCATCACTGCTAAACAATAATTTGATGCAGTGAAAAATCATGTATTTGCGTCATGGACGTGACTCACAGGAAAAAATGTGACTTTACACAAAAACAGTATTTTCACAGTCAGATTATAAACTATATTTATGAGAAACAAACTAAAGAAATTAATGCCTTTGGGGAAAAAGAAGAAAAAAAAAAAAAAAGGTCCACACACATAAACATTCAGGTGCAATCAGTTGTATCCTTGAAATTTTTATGTGAACAGTAACTTATATTGAGAAGTACATGAAAAGGATGCAGCATAGTGCTGGATCAAATACAACTTATTAGCTACAATTTCTTCAAAATTGAGGAAAAAAAAAAAAAAAAAAGAAAATAATCTATAAATAAAACATCTCCATTGCCTACTTGCTTTATCCAGAACAGACTCCAAAATGAAGTGAGTCATGCTTTACCTGCACTTGTTTTGTAAGTTGTCCTACTTCTATTTTCAGGTCGTCCTGAATGGCAATCTCTTGCTGCATTTGTTGCTGTAGCTGTGTTTTTTCTTCTCTGAGAACCTTTATTTCTCCCTTGAGCGATTCAATTTCCTTTTCATAGTCTTGTTTCTGACTTTGGAAATTTTTCTCAAGTATCCTAAATGAGACAATGAGGCGTTTGGAAGAAATAGAGTGGACTTTGTTTTTCTTTTAACTTGAAGGATGTGCCTCAGCAAAGGACACTCAAAGGAACCGCGACTGCTTGAAAATGCTAGGCTGGGTCATCAGAACCAACCTACAAAATGGATGACAGTGGGATGCGGACGTCCCTGGATTTCCCTACGTTCTATTCAGATTTTTGGACTGAATTCAAGGCAGATGGAACACTCCACTGAAAGGCTAATTCTCTAACTCTTTGAGAGTCCACCCACTTGAGCAGCTCTCTGCTATGTTTATGCCCATGTTAAGCACTGAATAAAGACAGAGCAGAAATCCCTATTATTTTCTACTGGCCCCTGCTGGAATGGACTGGCTTCCAATGTAATAGAGCCAGTAAGAAATGCAGAAAAACTAACAAAAAAGTTTGAAGTCAAACTGAAATCAGATGGAACTGAAGTCCCATACAGCTTCCAATCCTCACTAACAGTGATTTGTTACACTCTTCAAATTTCTGAGGATGGCATTTATTTGGTACCTAAGGTTCTCTGTCTCGTAAAGAGTTAAACATCTGATCTGATACTGCATATCTGGCATACTGCAAACCATCAGACACACGTAGCTAAACAGCATGATTGTTAACACTCCAAAATAACATTCCAAAGGGAAAAAATGGTTTCTCCTCTATATTTTTTAATCTAAAACACTTAGACACTGCCTTTCCTTCAAGCTGAATCTAGTATGGTCATCAGCTGCTTTTCTGACCCTGACTGAATACTGAAAATGTATCAGTTCTCAATGACACAAATAAAGCACGAAGAGTCTCAAGCCTTCAATATATTTTCCTGCATCTGACTGACCTGCAAGCATGCACTCATCTTCAACGGTACATAAAGTATGTAAGAACGAGCATCACTGTTCAAGAACGCTGATAGACTCATAAATGATGAGTGCATAAATCATAATTACAGCAGGAAAAAGAAAAGCAGAGAGAGAGGAAAAGAAAAAAAAAATGTTGCTTCAAACGAATGAAATTCTGCTTCCGTACATTCTCTGACTTTCTTCTTTTCGTACATCATCGAAAAGTTGCTTCGTGAGGTCATCCATTTTCTCTGCCAAAAAACATTGTGATATTTCAAAGAACTTCACGCAGTGATGAGCATTACTTAAAAAAGCATTATCACAATGAGAAGTTTTAGTTTTAATAGCAATTCGTAAGGTGAAACTGTCTAAAATGTCAAGAATAGCCCAATACACTTGGTAAGTAATGCTACAGAACACAACGCTTCTGAAGCACCAAAATGTGACTGCTCTGAAGTACAGCTCACTTCACATACTGCTTGTTTCCCATGAAGCTGGATTCTTAAAAACAGCTAATTAAAGGAAGACAAAGTGCTGCCCCTGAGACAGGAAAAACAGAGAACAGCAAAGCTTTTGTTACTAAAATAACAGATTTAATTTATGACATTAACAACACTTGCACTAAACATTTTCAACTCATTTCATGGAAGAGATGCTTAGCTGCAACTTTCAATTTACTGTAAATTAAGCACTTACATAGTTTTTTATTAGACCAAAACTCATTTTAATTTGCTGACAACCTGATTTTATGACTTGCCCTCATTTCTTTGAGATTCCTTTTAATTACTGTACCTTTCATTTCCTCTGTTTTCTCTTGCAGCTTTACTTCTAAAGTCTCCTTCTGTTCTCGTAACTCTTTAATCTGACTCTCAAGTTTCAATATTTTCTGTACACACAAAAAGCAAGCAAAATGCAGAAGTTAAGAATGGAAGAAGAAATAGGTCACAAGTTCTCACATTTACAACAAGAACATACAGACTCCCTCCTTCCACATCACTCCCTGCAAAGTGAATTCACTCGGTAACTCTCACAGTCATGCATTTGGTAAATCCAGCAAATCAAAAACAGAACTATAATACAAGCACCACACAAAGGTAGGGAAAATTTACCTGTTCACTGTCCTCTTTATATTTTTTCCCTTTCTCCTCGTAAGTTCTCTTTTGAGCAGCTAACTTTTCAAGCTCTGATTCAAGTTTCTGAATTGTATCCAAGTCATTCATATGAGTTGAAGCCAGGTTAGTCAATCGTTCCAGCAAACCATGATTTTCTTTGCTCTACAACAAGCAGGACAGGTTAAAATAAAACAGGAAATGTACACTGAGACTGTTTAATAGCATTCTGTCTTTATGTATTCCCCTCAAAAATTACTGTGGGAAAAAAAAAAAAAACACAAAAAAACCCCAGCACTATAGTTCTATCAGCCAAACTGTGCTTTTTGTGTAGAATTCTTCAGGGGCCATGAGAACCAATTTCAAGCACGTGAGCAATATAATCAGTGCTTTGCTTCTGCCCAGCTACCAAGGAAGCACCTGACCTATTTCTGCTCGCCATTCCAGGTTCGTCATGGTTATTTCCATCAGAGATTGTTTCCATCAGTGAGATTAAAGCTACCATCTTAAAGGTAACTGTATAGCTCTTACAAATAAGCTATGAAAGAAACTTAAGACAGAACTCCCCAAAGTCACGTTGAACTAGAGCAGTATGTAACACACTTCATTCTAATACAAATAACCTCAGGCAGAGATTGGACATTTGTTATGAAACATTAAAGAAGGTTAACTCTTCTCATTAGCACAGCTAACCCAAAATCTCATAACGCATGCCTCAAAAATACAAGGAAATCCCAGAAGATTCTTCTTACGTTGGATATAGGAAGAATACAGGTCACCAAGGATTCGTATAAATTCTTCATATAAATTCTGTCTTGTCAAATAAACTATTGATACTGTAATTCACATAAGCCCTCAGTCAACACGAGAGCTCAGAATAAAACTGATACAATATTTATTGTAAAATTAGTACAAATCATAAAGTGACTGACGACCCTCACCTGTTCTTCTATCTTCTTCTGCAGCCGCTGAACTCTGTACGAAAGCTGGATGTTCAGTACAAACCGCCGGATGTTCTGAAACCTGCGCCTGGCGAGCCACGCACGGGCGTATTTCTGAAGGATCACAGCCTTGTGTTCTTCAAGCATCTTTGGAAGAAAGCAGGAACATCTGCCTGTAACTATCTGTGGCTCAACTGACATCAGTTATCCGTGAAGCTATCTGCATCTCCGTGCTCTCAGAAGTACCAACATAGCAAGGTATTCAGACTGTACACATACCTGAACAACTGCACATCACACTAAGTGATCTGCATCAAGTACAAATCAGACAATTTAACAGCTAGGAGATTTAGATCTGAGCTACTGCGTGTCAGTGTTATTACAATACATGTACAGAAATAAGTAGAAGAATAACACATGCAAGGAAAAGTAACAGGCATCACTGCCTTTGTCTCCATTTTTCTTGTGGAGTAATTGCTGTTTCCAGTTACTGAAATTGAGTTTTGCAATAGGCTGTACCTTCCGGTATTTCTTCCTTGCTAGAAATCCTCTGGTATAAGCCTGGATTGTTACAGCAGCCACCTGGATGAGCTGGCAAAGCTTACGGACGAGGTAACCTCGGCAGTATTTCTGAATAATTATAGCTGCCCATGTTTGCTTCAGAGCTTGTGCAGTTATGGCTTGCCTTAATTCAAAAGACAAAAATGTTTACTTAGGCCAAATGAGATGTTTTATGCTTATTTCCCTCAGTCAGACAAATTACACACACGAAAACAGTTTGGTTGACAATGAACACCACGTAGGACTATTTCCTTTTAGCGAAACAGAAGCATCAATCTTACTTACGGAAACTAGTGGAACTAGTCTAGAATAACAAAAGTGAAGCCGTGCCAAGGAGGGGGAGCAACTCACAACCTTTCCTACCTTTTCTCATTAGCCATTATTCTCACGCTGCCCTCCTGAACATTTCAAAGCCTAGATACAGCTATCTTACTCCTCCACCTGCTCTGTGAATGACTGCTGCCGTTTCCTGGCTGGATGGAAAAGGCCTCTCAGGAATCTGAGAGACATCTGGAGTCCGCCATAATACTTTCTTCAAACCAGCCAAACAAATGAACATTTTCAAGATAATTACAATCACGAGAAAAAAAAAAAAAAAAAAAAGCCCACAATTCGGACAAGTTATTTTTTACATAAAAACCACACTTCCAAATTCACGCTGGGCACTTTTGCTAAGTTTGACTTTCCAGACCCCTTCAGGAGCACCCGAACAACAAGTGAACTGATCAGGCAGAAGCGCATACCGCACGGCGCGCTGCCCACGGCAGTACTGCTGGATGGTGACGGCCGCCTGCTTCATGCGCAGGAACCTGCGGCGCTGCAGCCAGCCCCGAACGCTCTTCTGGATCACGATGCAGGCGTGTCTCAGTTTGTCTGAGCGCAGTTTCTCTAAGTAAGCAACTTGTCCTGCTCTGAAGAAAATTTTCGTTCTCCCAAACTGATACTGGTTAGGATCCTGAAAAATAACACAGTAGATTTACTGCGTTTTTATTTTTCTAGGCAAGACGCTCTGTTCCTTTTATGAAGCGTCACTTTAGCCAACCCATTCTGAAATGACACCATCTTGCCAAATAAGCATATCTTCTCTGTTTTCACTATAGACAGGCTATGTGGCAAGGGGAGAAATCCAATACACAGGAAAGAAACAGAATACAAAATATCTAAATATCCAAACTCAGACTCCAATGGCCTCAGATTAAAAGGAGGATCATGGATTTATCACCATGAAAGCAACGTCCTTTGACTGAATGCAGTTCCTTGAGCTCAACACTACCCTATAGCACACGTTTAGTCTTGAATCAGTGAACTGTGAGAGCAAAAACTCACAGAAGAAATAACTTTTAAAGTCAGGCTCTCTGACAAGTGAGCACACAAAGCACACAGAGGTGAAATCATCTGCCTCTGAACACGTCATGACTCAGCATCACAACAACAGGTTACTGACTTACAAGCCTATGTTTGACAAACTAAACCAGGAAAGACAGCAATAAGGGAAATGTTATCTTTCCTACTTCAGGAGTAGGATACTACTCTTGGGAAAAGGGCCTTTTCATTAATAACAGATGGTATATAACACACAATGGATCAGTGCATATGTATCAGTGCAATGGATCAGTGCAATGTGCACCAACCTGGATAAGCCGCTGCAAAACAATCTTGCATATCTGTTTCTTATCGTTGAAAGAGAGCTCCTGCTGTGTCATAAGGATGCTGTAGCGGCTGAAAAACTCAATGTAAGTCCATCTGAAAAATTGAAAGTTAGCAAATGCAATTCTTTTAAAAATGAAATACATTTTTTTGAGATATGGAGACCTGCTGTCAATCCCTACCTGGACGGATAGCTCTGTGCACTAATTCGAATGGTTTCCAAAACACCACATGCTCGCAGCTGCTGAGCCACCCTTTTTGAGTCAAACCTAAAAAAGCAGAGTTATACTTTATATTCATGCTAGGCTTGGCACACTGTAATAACTGTAACAATTCTACTAACTGGATTTCTATTTCTGCTCATAGGACAAAGGGCTCCCTGTGTTTTGTACGGTATCTTACCTGTTTGCTTTTTTCAGGGCTTAAGAGGGAGTATTTAAGTTTTCTTCCTCAAAAAAGAGGGAAGAATGTCCTTATTTCTGTCTCATGATAAGTCCTTTTCCTTTCTATGTTAAGCATGACTGTTCCCATCACCAGGAGGCAAAGGATCATGCCGAGGTGCAGAACATACACAGAAAAATAAATTTCCTCAGCAGTCTATTGGGAAGTAACCCTCTCTATGTACTCATCAGCACACCAATTATAGATAAGATTGGTGTATATAGATCTTGGTTCAAGATTGACAACAAAAGGCATGGAAAGAGCATTTCCAACTCTGGACCAAGGTGCACAAAGCACTGTGCTACAGAATCAATCCATTATCATCAAAGAGATTTCTGTGACTCACAGTTAGTGGCACTGTTCTTTCCATGCTTTTTTAGTCTAATTCAGACATAGCTTTATGTTATCCAAGCTATTTTCCATCTTATTGCTATTACACAAAACAATCAGGTTTCAGTACAGGCACAGTGAAACTGTGACACACATCAGGTATTTTTCACAGAGAGATTTTGTCCAATTCCATGAAAATGAGCTTATCTTACTAAAAATTAATTTAGAAACACACAAACTTGGTCTCTTCCTTCCTGCTCAGATATGTAGAATATACATGGCAGGTATTTCACTTGTCAGCACGTTACATTCCAACTAGAAGTTGTACACCTGAAACTAGAGAGCTAGTTTGTGTTCGCCCACAGAAACCAACAGCCGCAGCAAGGTCAGCTCCCACTTACAGTTAGTGGTTATCAGGTTGAACACAGGAGTTATGCAAACACAGCTATCTAGCGTGCAAGACTGTATTATAACATTAAAGTAAAATAAACGTGCGTGAAAAGGCCAAAGTTACGTTCGGTGCTGCTCAGACCTTCTCTGACTTATAAATATTTCTGTGGACAAAAGGGAAACTCAAAAAATCGCAGTGGCTGTTACTCTCCAAATATGACTGGGTAGTAATCCATACCGCTGCAGCCAAGAGCAAGCCTAAGCATACAGAATACTGTATTTTCACCCCAAACATTACGATAAATACACAATATCTGACTAGAAAATCTTCAGCATAATAAGTTATTCCTAAGATATCAATAATAATTACTGAATTACTCTATTTTTGTAAGAATACATCCTTTTTACTTGAGCTATCTTGAAAGGCAAAATACATTCTCTACACGAAGCTGCTCAACAACAGGTAGCTAATGTGAAACACAAAAGTACTTCCATTTTAAAGACAAGACAAACGCTCAGCAAGCACCACACTTACTCAAAAGGCTGCTTCTCATCGTTTGGCTTTATGCATCGCACGTAGTGAGGGGTGGTTGCGTTAAGAGTCTCCATGAGTAGAGACAAAGAACTCCGAAACTAGAAAAGATCAGACAACAGTTTTGCTGCTGAGATGTTTACAGCTCAGTAAGTCTAATCTTAAGTTCTTTAATTCTTTGCTAGGTTTTGGATGGGCACCGAGAGATTTTCTTAGGGTTTCAATCTCAAACACGAGAAACTTTATGTCCTATTGCACCCAATTGTCTCCTACTTTGAAATTAAACTCGTACTCAGAGAACAGCACTGTCACTGAGTTTTGTACTGGAAATCAGATGCTTCCCAATGAACAGCAGAATACAGTACTTAGTCTCAGACTACCCTGAAAGTAGGAGCATCACAGAGCAGCATTGTACACACAGTACCTTACTGCCAACTGTCATCCGGAGCTGCTTGTTGGGTGACTTGAGGACAGGTCTTGCAGATTTGATGCTTATAGTTGAACTGAAAGGCGAAATGGGTGCTGGATTGTCTTGAAAAAAGCTTGCACACAGATGAAACTAGAAGCATGGTAAAAGAATCACATTGAGCCACAAAGCAAGAGCAATCAAAGAAACACTGCAACAATCCTAAACCTGCTACGGAGCGCCTATGCACTTCACAGATAGAACCTGACAACTGTGAAGCATGCCTGCAAAGGCCATTTCAAAGTAAGCAAACTTGAACAGAAACTAAGAATTAAACATATGAAAGCTTTTATCCTCACACTATTTAATTCAAATTAAGAATATGAATTTTAGTCAATTTTAAATTTAAAGTCAAATTTAAATTACGAATATGAGTTTTAGTCAGATTAAGTTAATTTCTTAATAGCAAATCTAGAACATGAAAGGAGCAGGGCCTGCAAGCAGGTGGGAAGAGACAAGCCCACATGAGACAGGTGAGGTTTTCTCTGCCCTGGCATTTCCTTAATCCCTTCTGAAAAACAAACGAAGGCAGCTGTTAATGCTAAGCCACCTATCAAAGCCATGCAGAGACTATGAAAACAAAACCCTGCAGTTTAGTGAACTGTTCAGTTTCAAGGATTCCAAAACGCTATCCAGGGGAAGATAATACAAACCCAAAGTAATGTAACTAGCAAATGATTGTGATTTTGATGTTCAATATATGCATCTGAAGAATATTCATTACAAATTAAGATGTAAATTAATCGACCCAACCTATGAAGAGCATATATCCTATCCTTAGTACAGATCTTAAAATCAGATCTGAATTAATTCTGCTGACTTCACATACACAGAAAATTAATCATGACTGATTGAACACAAACCTTGCTCTCTTTCAAAATTTCCATCAAAACTTCATACACCGTATCCCTGTTTTTTTCCAGAAATCCTTCACACTTATATTCTACCTGTGCAAAGGCATGAAATCATGAACACCAGCAACACATGAACACGGTGGCATTACCAGTAAATGAACAGCAACAAGCACTAAAGGAAGATTACCCAGCAGTTTCAAAAAGGTGCGGTTAATATTTCCGCTGCAAAGTAGTTCCTTTTCTGCACGAGATTCTGCTAGAAGCAGGGTGTAATAAAGCTGGTCTCTTTACAGTTTACCTTATCAGCAAAGTGTTGAATGATGAAAGACGTGTTTGACATCCTCGGCTTTTCAAAGAGCGTGTTTTTGTTGACAAAATTATTATATAGCTTTTGAAGCCAGTTCTCATCTGTTCCATGGGGCAACTGTAAAAAAGAGAAGGGAGATACATTTACAAAGTTCAGTCCAAAGAGTTTTCCAAGCAATGGGATCCCAGTGCATTTCTGCTTAAACTGCTCTAGTGCCCCACTGACCACATGGTAAAGAAACTGAGCTGCTGAGTCAGCTTCTAGCTAAGAACCTTCTGCTGGGCTCTTAGCATACAACTAAAGTCACCAAACAGAGGACAAACGTTCATGTTGTTTTGTAATTCTTATATGAGTTCATAAATGCAATCATTTTCACATTACCAAGCACTCTTCATCCAAAAGCTCTAAAATTCCCATTTTAGCTTCAATAAGGTCAATGACAGGTTGGTTGTCATAGAAATCTATTAAAGTCCACGGGATATCTTCCTTCATATATTCTTCTTGTTCAAGTTTAAAGACATGCTAGATATATGAAAATTATGAAAACATAAGGTTAGAATTAAGGAAACAATATATAAAATACCTCTTTTTTTTCCTTATTACTGGATAGTCGTTATGCAGAAATAGCCATTGCTCAAATACAAATATCCAAATGGTAAATGCAACTGATAATCTCAAAACTGAAGCAAAATAAGACAATGAACAATAACACGATAATACAAAAAAAAAAAAAAAGGTAAAAATAAATGAACATATGAACATACCAGGTTAAACTGCTGCTGTAGTTTTTCATTGGCATAATTGATGCAAAATTGTTCAAAACTGTTCACATCAAATGTTTCAAAGCTGAGATGTCAAAAAAAAAAAAAAAAGACAAAGCAATGCAATTGTATTGAAAACAAAAAGCCTTCAGATTCAAATACAGATTGCAATAATCTGGTAAGAGTTCAGAACCAATCTAATCATTCTACGAAAATGTAATAGCCATAATCTTAATGAAGGCTGCTAAGGGATTTCAAGATTTCCCTAGAACATAATGTTATTGAAGATGACAGAGCTAAAAAAAAATAAAAATCCAGAGTTAAACCTCAAAGAATTAAATCAAAATTTAAATTTTAACCTCACTCATGTGAGATGCTAATATCTGTATTTGCTGAACATTCCTATTACTGTGGATGCAAAAGAACTCGACTGCTATCTTTTAGTAGATGAAACACTGCGGATTTATTAGCAGCACAAATTAAGAAGTGCCCACAACCCCATGGAAAATGAACTGTGTTCAAGTTATAGAAGGATTATAGAAGGATTCTGACTTTACAGAAGCTTAACTAATCTAATAAACTTGTTTCCAGAAACATTCTTACCCATAAATATCCAGAACACCAATAAAAGTATGTTGCTTGCCAGAGAACTGCAAAGCTTGATTAATTCTTTCCACAATAAAGTCAAACAAATGAGAGTAGATCTTCTTTGCCAAAGCATCCCTTGCATTAAGAGCCTGAGGTTTTGTCATTGGCTTTATTACAGTCTCTGAAGTAGTGATAATCTTTCGGTGGCACAACCACTGTGCCATTTTGTCACTGTTTAATTCCAGAAGCTCACAGAATATATTGAGATGATTGTCTTCCAGCTATAAAGATAACAAATATTACATTTAATGCCTTAAACGTTGTCTAAACAGGGAAATCCTGGCACTACTGACATCAAGATACAGGTTTTCTTTTCTGTTCACTTAGCCTGGCAAAACACTGAGAAGCGTTAAACCAAGTGACAGTGGATGGAGCTAATGACATAGGAAATAAAACCTTAGGCTGGACGAGGTGCACTGGACACAGACATTGCAAGAATAAGTTACTCTATGTTTAGATGCCATTCCTTTTTGGTTAGCATAGTCTGCTGAAACACACTCCAAGCTGTTGTGACAATGTTGTTTCCTTTACCCTGCAAGTAGTCCCCAAAGGCTCTATCAGCAACAGCAAGGTAGAAGTAGGTATCACACGAATACTCACTTTGTACACAAAGATAGATAAATCTCCCAAGTTCAGTATACCAGATCTAATGCCGCTCTGAGCCCCAGAATTGAGAAAAACATTGCTAAAGGCCTTTTGGCACAGAGTAGAAAAGAAAACGCTAGTATCTCAGTGAGTTAATTCCTTACATTGACGGATGACCTCTCATCTCCAACTGCTGTTATTTCCAAGTTGCCTAAGTGCAGGATTGCTGCCAGCGTTTTAAAAACATCCATCTGAAAATCCTCTTTCAGACCTAAAAAAAAAAAAAAAAAAAAAAAAAAAAAAAAATCAATTCCTGATTATTTTAAATATTCAAATACAGTAGAATGAATTAAAATAGCACAATGCTGGATTACTTGCTTTGTTGTGTAACCAGTAGTTATATAGCATCCCTGCAGACTCTGTGAAAAGCTTTGGTTCAGCCTGTCTGATTCAGTAAGAGATTAGACATAAATTCCTGTATGCCTACCAGTGCCAGCTAGTCTCATATGGTCTTCACATAAGCCACGTTAGTGCTAAGGAAGCTTCTATTTCTATTTCTTTTGCAGTATGTTAGCTCAGTGGCCAAGCAGACCTCAGCCCTTAGTGCTTTTGATGATTAACAATGAATACCAAATGGCTAGCAGTCACTTGTACTTGCCTAGTTTTTTTTTTAAGCAGGCTAACAGTGTAAAGGACAGGCTATTAAGGGGGAAAAAATTAGTAATAATGACAAAAAATATTAACATGTGAGATATAATCCACCTTTGTTCATTTCAGAAAAAGAATGTATATATAGAGAGTAGGTATCCTCAAGAGGTTACCCAGTAAGGCAAATGTCTTCTGAGTCTCAATCATATTTGCTCTGTCATCAACTCCTTCAATAGTTGTACTGCCACCCATTCTCGTGTAGTGAAATTCTTCCGCGCTTCCTAGAGGTAAAAGCAAAACTCATAATGCTGGAAAATTCAAGACTAGGGAAAGCCACTTGTTAAAGGCTTGTAACACTAGAAAATTGACAGTGCTATCCGATGCAGTGAGCTGGAGGTCCCCTTCTTTGGAGAGAAATCCATGTGCACAACTCAGTTTAATTGACACAAACTAGCATTCCTAATTCCTAGCAATCTCAGTAGTTGATCCAACAAGCAAACAGGAACGAAGACGTGAAGATGAAGCGTATAGCCAACATTTCATTCTCCCAGGTGGCATTAAAGCTTCTCCCCGGGTAAATGAATCAAGCCCCCACATTGTCATAATAGCACCTGCCACCACAAAAAATACTAGAACAATATTTTCAAAGGCACTTGATAACGCAGCATTCAAGTTCCAAGTGATCTGCTACCACGTTTAATACAAGCAGACTTACTAGCTGCATCTAGATGTAAGTCTGTGAGATTTATGATACAAAGCACTTGAAGTGCTAGCTTTGGAAAATGCAGTTTTTGATATAATACACTGCAAAGGGGGAGAGGAGCTCATTTTCCTGAGACCTACCCAACTTAAGATGCTTGAATTCAGGTTGCATAGCAGATGCGCAGAGCTGATAAAATATATGGTAATTTCTCTCATTCTCTGACTGCAAATGAAAACAAAACAAAGCATTACAGAAGAAAAACATTCGATACTGAACCGCTGTAAAACGATGGCAATACAAGAAGGCTAAATACAACCACAACACAAAGCAAAGCAATTGCCCCAAATTCAAATATCACACTTTCGACTTCAGCAAGAGTTCTGAAAGCGATACATTCAAGTATACTATTTTTCCATTACCATTTGCTGAGCTGTTAATACGATTCCTTCTGCCTGAAAAACCTCCTACTAATAAGAACTGAAAACACCAGGAAGAGCAGCTTAGTCCAGCTGCAGCACTGCCCCGCAGCCATTCACAGAACGCTGTGAACCACCATTCAGGGAGAAGATTCAAAGAAGGATTTTTCATAGTACTTAAAAGCTACAGTACTACTAAAATACTGCTAAAATGTCACAAAGGCAGCTTCATAAAATTAATGCTTTCCTGAGTAGATTATCCTGATTGTGCTCTGACACTGCAATGGGTCACACATGATAAGCCCTGGCCTTATAAATTTTCAGCCAGCTTTGACCACAGAATCGCTGTGCTCCACGAACTCTGCCTCTTTCCAGACACAACTGGCACATGCCATTATCGTGACTGAAATTCAGAGAATCTGCAAATACTTCTGGCACTGCCACAGGGAATTGCTCCTGAAATATGTCCTCCACTCAGCATAAGGAAGCATACGGAACAAATCACCTTCCTGCCTTAAACGAGGTTAGCTCCTATGAAAAAAGAAATCATGTGCTTATTAGACATACTACGTAAAACTTCACATATCTATTTTATCTTTTCATATTTTCTATATGAAACCAGCAGAGCCAAAAGATTAGTAGCTACATTGACACTGAGTCTCCTCATTTTGCCCACCTGGAAGACAACTCTGGATTTCTCCAGCAGGTACGTCCTCATGTTGGCTCCAATGATTCGGTAACTTGGATCAAAACTGATTTCAGTGTATTTTCCAAACCGACTGCTGTTATCATTCCGTGTGGTTTTTGCATTGCCAACAGCCTACAAAATTATCAACTTGCACAGTCTGTTTTACCCATCCATTTCATTAAAATAAATTTCTCAAAATGTGACCCGACCGCAAGTTGCTAAAATCCTCAAGAATCAGTCCCAGCATTCGGCCGTGAGATTTGGGTTTTACGGCCCAAGTTTGAAAATAAGTCTCAAAGAATATAATGGTATGTAAAGATAGAGAATTAGAAACATATCCCCCCACTTGAGCCATTTTCTACTCCAACTAATAAAAACAAGTTGTTCAATATTTTTGTGCTATCATCTATTTAACAGGATGTGGTCAGATCAAACTTTTGCATCCCAGTGCCTGCAGAGGGCTGCTGGCAAATTGGGCAGAACATCAGTGCTCCTGGCCCAACCATCTCTTCCCATCAGGAACATTCAAAGGCTCAATTTCTAACGTAGATATCTAAGTCAGCTACTAAAGAGCCCCCGTGATTTCAAACAGAGATGCTGAGCAGCTCTTGGAATCCTCTCCTCAATAAGTACAGATTTGACAGCTGCTCTCTGAAGTTTACCTCGGTTATCGGATTGGATGCCAAAACTTTATCCTCCACATGTGCATTGCTGCTTGACTTACTCACGGTGGCAAAGTACCTCATAGTGTATCTTGCAGACACAGTCTTTCCAGCTCCCGATTCTCCACTGACTATAATAGATTGATTCTTGCTATTTCTAAAACCAAATAATCAGAGAGTTTAAAGCAGAAGTGTCTAAAATGCATGTAAATATATGCAAATATATGAAAGAGTTAAACATATGAAACAAAGGTATGAAAACACAACTGTGGTCAACTCATACGAGTTCCACCTTTCATCTGCTCCTCTGTTTCACACCTCTTTGGCTGTAATCTCTAGGCCAATGTCACTGCTACTCACACAGCTATGACAATTTTGGCCCTTGTCAGCAATGAAAATGGTTCCAAGTTATAGAAATCAAAGAATCATGGAATTGCCTGCATTGGAAGGGACCTCAAAGATCATTTAGTTCCAACTCCAAAGTTCTGCAGCTGGTGGAGGAATTATTCCTTCTCTAGTTTAGTTAAGTTACGCATTCAGAGATATTCACAATAGCCAATGGCACACATACAGTTAACCCAAATTACAATTAACTAAGTGTTATCTATAGAAGTAAAACAGCACACTGAACCTTGCCATTTGCTTGTATGCCTCTTCTGCCACAGCAAATATATGAGGATCCATGTCCCCCATGTTTTGCCCACTATACGCGTGGATAATAGCATCTCCATATATTGGCAACTGCTTGTAGGGATTTATTGCAACCAAAATTATTCCTGCAACCAAGTGTACAAAACAAAAGGAAAACACAGATTAGTGCAGTGAAAAGTGGTAGCAATGATTACAATATTTTCTAAACCCAGTATAATATTCTGATCAACAAACGACTGCACACCCATACAAATCTCCACTGAACGAATTAAAAGGCACTTGAGGAAAACGCTACTCGCATCATACTGCAAACTAATCATAGAATGATTTGGGTTGGAGGGAACCTTAAAGACCACGCAGTTCCAACCTGTGGAGCTGGGCTGCCACCCAGTAGGTCAGGTAAGCCAATATTACTGTGCTTTTTTAAGCCTTGCAGTTGACTTTGCTTACCACTGTAGGTGTAGATGAGCCGAGACTCCACGAAACGGACTTTAAGATTGTGCAGAACAGCAGGTTCGTGGAGGTAGCTGAGTGCTGTCAGGTCGTTTTCACCAACAAGGATGTCAGGATTTCTCAGAGGTGGCAAAGCAGATGGATCAACAGGGTAATTGAGCTCCTGCAAGCAGAAAGGACTGGAAATGGCACAACATTCATCGCTTGCTTACGTACAAATGGATCTGGTATCTCTACATGTAGGTACAGGGTTGATGGAGCACTGTCTGATCTTTTCTTCCATCAGTTCCATACATCTCACTGAACATAAGGTGCAGAGGGTCATGAAAGTAAGACGGTGATTTTGTTATTTTTTTTATTATTAAAAACGCACACCACTTTTCTTTAATATTTGGGCTTACAGAACAGCAGTGCAGAAATACAGATGTCCTATTTCAAAATACTACATCAGTACAGGACACAGAGACCAAAAGTAAGAGTTCTTCCATAAAGCAATAACTTTAGGGGAAAGAAAGTCAGCAGCTGCCTCTGTGAGATGAATTATTCTTGCCTTGCTCTTCTGATTTACTTCAAGAATGAGTTTTTACTTGTTTCCAAAGTCATCTTTCTACTTCACTATCAGTCTTATATACTAATGTGACAGAGGCAGCAGGACTGCAGATATTTTTAGGCAATAGATATTTGCAGTACAGCTTTCTGAATGATTAAATTCTGGTCGCTGCATAGCTGGCACAAAGGGAAGTAGGAACAATTCATATAGACCTGGTGCACCCTATGTTTCTACACAGCAAATCCCACAGCAATTAAGGCTGCTCTCCTTACAGTTCCATCTTCTAATTGTACATGGAGAAAACGGTCTCCTGCTTTGTAGTCTTTTGTGATTTCTGCAGACTGCCAGACTTCTTCGCTATCGGGAATCCAAACCCTGTTGTACTGAAAGAGAAAAACAAGACAGCAGCCAGCTCAGCTATTGCTGTAGCATCAGACTACAAAAAGGCAGTTCTCGAGCAAGAGCAGCCTAAATGGTGCCATGGACGCCAGGACTCTGTGGGATCACTCTTTGTTCTGACCGTTTCACTGGGGTATACCGCTGTGCTTTACTTATTCTTTGTGAAAGAGAAAAGAGAAAACAGAGAGTGAGAGAACAGAGTCAATCTCACAGGTACTCATTCTACTCCTGTTTGGCATCTACATCTCCAGGGATGGGGCACTCACAGCCTGTGCCACCAACTCACCACCTCTCACTGAAAACTTTCCCTGGAACATGTAACCCAAATCTCCCCCCTTTTAGTTTAAATCCATTTCCCCTTATCCCACCACTATCTACCCGTGTAAAAAGTTCATTTCCCTCCTGCCTACAAGCTCCCTTTAAGTACTGGAAGGCCGATATGGGGTCGCTGAACACGGCTGAACAAACCCGGCTCCCTCAGCTGGTCTTCAAAGGAGAGGTGCTTACTGATGGACAAGCTGATCTCTGCGTCATTCCTGCACAGTCCTGACTTTTAAAGGCACATACGTACCTATCCACAGCTGTTACACAGAATTCTTTGCTGCCATTTCACGCATCAAGAACATCGGAACCAAAGACCCTCAGCAGAACAGGGCACGTTTACGAGTCAGCCAAAGGACCGCAGCGGGTCACAGCCGACGACGACAAGCAGGTCAGAGCAGCACCGATCCATCGGGAACCGCCCCGCGGTGGAGGCAGGAGCCTCCATTGGCAAACAGGCAGCGCGGCGCTGCCCCGCAGGTAAACGCTGCATTCCCGCACCGCCTCGCTCCCCCGGCACGGCCGTCCGCAGCGGGGCTCGCGCGGCACAGCGAAAGGCAAAGCGGGGCTGGGACGGCACCCGGATGGGCGATAGGAGAGAGGAGGTCGACGGGGCTGCGATTTCGCTCCTTGTTTGTTATTCGGAGTTAAGCAAACAGCTCCACCCCACAACGCTGCGCCGCCGACGACGTGAAAAGTGGGAAGCGCTGCCCCAGCCGCGCTAAGGAGGAAGGGCGCTAGATTAACCCCCAAACCCGTACAGCCACGCTCAGAAAACACATGCTGAAGCAGCGAGAAGGAGAAGCGGCGTCCCCCGGCACCGCGCGGGGACCCAAAGCGGCTCCGCCTCCGCTTCGGCCAACTTTATCGCTACCTGACATGGCTGCACGAGCAGCCCCCGGCAGCTGCTCTCGGGCCGCCCCCCCCCCCGGGGCCGCCCCCCCCCCTCGCGCCGCCCCCCCCCCTCGCAGTGCCCCGCTCACCTGTGTGTACAGCTCGGCCAGCGCCATGGGCGCAGCTTTACCGGGACGGCCGACCGCTCCTCCGCCCGCCCCGGGCCGCGCCGTCCAGATCCCCGCCCTGCCCCGGGGAGGAGCGCGCCCCGAGGCTGCCACGCCGCTCACCTGGCCGAGCTCGGGCTCACCGATAGCTCCCGCAGCGGTCGCCGTGTGTTAAGGCATCCTTAAACGCGTGTGTGTTGGGCGGCACGGGGAACGCAGGTGTGTGATTTCAGGGGGAACGGGTAAGCTCGGTGATGACGTGCGGGCGCTGTGCCTCGAGGGCTCCTGGAGTAGAGCTTGAGGAGCTGAGGAGGAATGCCCGCACAGCAGCCCGCCCCTCCGGAATAAGGAAAACGAAGGAGAACAAGAATCAGCTCGCTATAAAACGCCACCAAGGATTACTCTAGGATTAGAAAATAGAACGAATAGGTTCGTATACAGGTAGTGTATGCAAATATTATTTACGAGGAGGAGGATTTGAATAAGTACAGCACTTGGTTTGGGCTGATGATTGCTGCCTCTCCTCCGTGAAGGCTCTCCGGGAGCTCCGGGCAGCCGGCAGGAGGCACAGCTGCAACCCCCAGCAAGAGCTGAGTACCGAGCAGTCACAGAGTGGCCGGGGTTGGAAGGGACCTCAAGGATCGTGAATCTCCAACCCCGCTGCCACATGCAGGGCCACCAACCTCCCCATTTAATACCAGACCAGGGCACAGCTCAGCCAAAAGCCTGACAGCCACCTGCTCAGAAACAAACAAACAGACCTGAATGAATAAACAAACAAACACCCCACGACCACAGTAAATCTTACAGCTGTATTTTTATTTGGACGTTTTCCAGTGATAGCTATTAGGCTACAGCTTTTATGATGCATACATTTACTAAGTACAACATCGGACACTACGACAGATCAGAGCTCTGGTCATTCTGACAAGGTTTTGGTTTCATCTATGTACTGTAGTGGTATTGAGTGAAAATCTGTGTTTCAAGGCTTTGATTTACCAGGTGAAGTCTGGGCATCTTAAAAAAAAAAACCAACGTGTTTACTCCTAGTACTTGTATGGTATTTGAAATGCGTTCAGTTTAAATCAGAGACCTTCCTATTGCAAATGCTGGTGTTTCCGAGTTAGGAACAGATGTTACTGCTCATCAGCCCACTTTTCAACGCTGAGATTGATCCCACTTTGTTGTCCTGATAAGTAGAACAGATTATTCACATTTAATGGACTTAAGCACTTTCGTGTTCCATCCCAGATTGAAGTCTGAGAAACAATTTTCACAATTTGGATAGAAGACCGTGTGCTAAGCATCGAATAAAACGATCACTGGAAGAAAGGTACACCAAACAGAATGAGGTAATTGTGCAAAATCTCTAGAATAACTCTATATCATTCTAAGGGCTCTTTGAGAATTGTTTTTTTCCAGCATCCAATAGAATCTACTATAGCAATAGATAATAAATTAAAATATAAAAGATATGTCCACATGAAAAGAACATAACCGTGATTCAAAGGAAAAAAAATAGTTGTTCAAATAACTCTGCATCCTGTTCAATGGTTAAAGAGATGTTAGTCCTAAGGTGAAAGTTACATTATACACTGACACTAAAATTTTACTTCTGAAAAGTGCGTGTAAAATACTGCCAGGTAAAATAGTAGATGATTTACCAATTACACATCTTTTACAACCCCAAAGTAGTTTCCTTCCAAACATGTTGAGCAGCATCTACTTTTAACGTGATATAAAAGTAATACCAGTCAAACCACTGAGTTCAAGGATAACATCTATAAATTACTAACCACTACTTTCTTAAGGAAACAGATACAGTAAGGCTTTTTACAGGTAAACAAACTTTAGAAATCAACAAAAATACAGTTAGGCATACGTTTTAATACACCAATGCTTACGTAGTGGATACGTTTCCTGATAGACAGTATGAGCATACTGTAATGCCAATCTCTATGCTTTCCAATAAGGAGAAAATTGTGTAGGTCAGCATGTTCTGATATATTGTCCTCCCTACCTTGGATGTGAAGGCCTTCCCATTACATTCTCTCAAGTACAGTACCCTAAAGTCTGAAAGCCACCATACCCCACTGTTAGTACATTAGATCTTACTTGGAGCCACTCAGCAGCAGATGTAGTTCAGAAATCAAGTAATATTAAAAAAAAAAGTGTTTGGTGTACCATGCGTGGAAAGACAACTGAAAACGTCAGCAAGGATCATTCCAAATATCTGTGCAATGAAATATTCAGTTCGTGCAAACGTTGGCATGGCCCATCAAACACAGCATGGGTTTTACGCCTCTGAAACTAAGACAACCTGAGCATCTTTAGATGAGACTGCCAAAGTTCAGGCTGCCTTTGTGCCCCATTTAGCAGCTGCATCAGCAGTATGTCTGCCTCCCAGGTCAAACACGGCTGAAACGTTTCTGTCTGCCTGGAAGCAGTCTTTATTCTGTGAGTTTGCAGGCAGACACTAAGTACCAAACACACTAATAGTGTACCTCTGGACTATTCCTCAATATTTTCAATGCAAAGTTGCTAATTGTTATAATAGATAAAAAATATTGCACAATGCAACAGAGTAATGTGTCTCATTTTTCCCCACGTGTATTTGAGCCGCACACCACAAAGGGCACGTTGTAAGTTCAGGGTTGGAACCTCACGGAGTTGCACATTGTGAAATGTGAATTCTGTAACACATCCAAGGAGTGTGAGACAGAAAACCCTGCCGATTGGATGTGTGAGATCCCAGTTAACTCTGTTTCTCATTACGCACTCTGGATCTCCAACCATTAAATCAGCACCAATGGCAGTCAGTGACAGCATCAGAGTCAAAACGTACTTTGCGCCTCTGCTGGCCAACCTTCCAAGGAACGAGTCCTGCACCTCCACAGAAGCTTTCTGTTAGCTTTTCCTCTCAAATACAAATATGAAGGAAAACATACATACATATTCTTAAGGTTTCTGTTTTTTTTAGAGGTGGCAACAAAATACGTTATACTGAAAATACACACTGTCATCTCTGGGGTCTACAAAGAAAAACATTGGATGTGCTACAAAATCTAAATAAATACAAAAATCATGACTCATTTCTGATAATCTGCTTCAAGATTCTGTATTCTCAGATAACTACTTAAAAAAAAAAAAAAGCAAAGCAAAAAAACCCCAACAACCTCTAAACATGTAATTTCCAGTGTACTACTTGTGCTTAGTTACCATTTTCCTTTACAGGTGATATTTGATAACATCTGCAAAAATCCAGTTAGAATAACAGACTGCATTGGACTGTAAATAAGGTTGACAACCAAAAATGAAGTATCTTATTTTTAGTGCCTAGCATGATACTGTCATACATTTAAAAGAATTCAATATGCAGCAGCAATTTAATATGCTTGGTAAACCACATTACTAACAAATGAACATCTATGTTATAGCATACAGTAAGCTATAAGACTTATCACTAGAATTTATGTCAAACTGACATAAATAAGTGGTTTAAGAAATCATTTTATATATTGCAAGTTTTTGCTTCTCCATTCCAGTTTTTACAAATTAAAAGTAACAGGCTCCCAGGTAACTGCATATTCTACTACAAAATGCCTTACTTTTACGTCTACCATGTGAGGACTGGCACCGTCCCCATTGGTCCCTGCCCATGAGAAGGTTATACATGGAGTTTAATTTACACTATTTAAATATGTTACTAAAGATCTAAAAATGTCTCTAAACAGCTGAAGACACAATTTTTGTCCAAACCCAATTTCCATTTCTGGAAACATATGAAGCAGTAATGTCCTCGTACGTGCAGTGACTGAACACAAATGCACATCTTTCTACCAGCCTTCAATCTGTGGTGCTGCTGCGTAGTTTCCCAGCTACCTTTACAACAAATCTGAGCATATAGAGACTGTTTGTTCAAAAATGTGTTTTCAGTGGCTCCCTACATTTTAATGGGTAACGATATCAGGCAAACAATTCTCCATCTAACACTGACAGAACATCCTTGGGATCAGACACGCGATATGAAGCCCAGCCCCAAACTGGCTGGGATCTGGATGGTTTCTAATGCCAGGGAGGATGGATTAAATGGAAAAGTAACAGGAAAGATGTGTTTAGCATCCATGAGCAGTTGAGGAGAGTCCTTCCTGTCTCTCAGACGCAGCTGTAAAGATAAGAAAGGGATTGTGTTAGCATTTAGCCCCTTTGTTGATAACCATCATCTTGTGGTGAGGTGTTACTCCATCTGCGTGCACAGATGTGTGGGTATACAGACACATACACTGTGGTCATCTGCAACACTTGTAACAATTAAATGATTAAAATATGGTTAATTTTGGCGTTAATTTTGCATATCTTTCCCTTATAATACAGTCTGAAGATATTTTGATTCCTTGCAAAAGGGAAAACTGAGGCGCTAGCTGATAACCACATCTTTTCACTGAGGAGAATTACAGTTTTGCCTCAGTTCTACCTTCTCATTTTCCCTTATCATGCTAGCAATGCAACTAGATTTACAACAAACCAGAAAGATCATTGTTTCGTTTCTTTTGCTCTACTTGCTTTTTTATTTTGGAGTTTTGGGAATTCTTTGTTTTCATAAATATACACAAAATTAAAAGGGACAAAATGAAGAGCTCTGGAATGTACATAGGCCTCACTTTTCAAAGCATTTGGAAATTCTCTTGCAGACACAGGTCTGACAGAAGTAAATTTGCATTTGCAAATGTTATCATTTGAAAAGTGGGTATTTAAATGCGTTTGCATATACACAGATAGGTAACCACAAAAACCTCTCACCTTCTGGAAATCTCATACACACTGAGGGAAAAACTACCATTCCTTTCCAAGTCTGGAGGCAGTGCATTGTGACTACTTAAGATTTTAAGGCTAACATTGCTTTTTCAGCATAGAAAAAGAAATGACTAATCAGCCTAAAAAGCTTCAGGACACAATCTGTTAGGATCATTTAAAGGTTTCTTAGAAACAGCCAGAAGATGTTTAGTGGAAAGATACAGCCATACCTGTATTGTACGTATAAATGATACCAAGACTCTCTCTTCAAATTCATTCACTGGAGTATACAGATTCAGTACTTTCACAATCTGTGAAGAAGAACAACCATCCTCAGTTTCATTCTATCAGTAAGTCTACAGTTACTGACACACTTTATACATGAGCTATTTTTAAAATTTAAATCATTTATTTTTGTTTGTTTCATTGATTCATACAAAATGTCACTATCTATTCAAAGTTATTTTTAAACCTGCACCCTTAGAACACGTGTTCCTTGGAGGTAGAAACCCCAATTCTTCCATGCATAGGGAAAATACCAAACTGTGGCAAAGTCAGATGATAAATAGCTCACTGCATTCCTACATGCCCTGGAAACACACTGCACTTCTCCTCCTAGCTTTGACTCCCTATGGCTTTCTGTAGCTTCCATTCAAGAGAGTCTTATGGCCTCAGTGTTTTCAAGGGAGTGAGCAATTGCTCTGAAAGCAGGGCTACAGTCACTGGAAGACCAAACTGCAACACAGTGCCTTTGAATAGTAATGAATTAAACATCTAAAACTTACATAAACAAATCAATCATTTCTTTGGTCTTCTACATTTTTTCTGTTCAAAAAACAAACAAATCTTTTCAACAGAATGAAAACACTTGAGGCACATGGAATTATACCTTCTTTCAGTTCAGAACTAAATCAGTGCATTACTAAATCAAAACAGCTGTGCCAATGTCACTGCTACTGCTGACACCACTATGAAAGAAACAGAAATTTGTTTATTTTTCTGATAAGAATGTTCAGTAATAACCAAAGATGCTTGGATCCTGTTACTACCATAAAAATTCTAAGCATACATTGCACAGTTAAAGTAAGGGCAGCTTGTCTTTACAAAACCTAAGCTTCCTACGGAGAAGCCTTCAGCTGTGCTGCCAACTGAGATACACTTGGCTCAGCCTTTCTGAGGCTAATGGGTACAGGAACTTAATACTCTTGTTTGCAAACCCTGAGACAACAGGTCTGCCTGAACTGTCCATTATCTTCAATGGATGCCAACTCAGATGGCAGAAAGATAATTTCCTAGAATCCTAGGTGGAGTTACCTGGGGAACAGAGATACCAGTGAAGGCTTTTCTCTGAAGATTTTTGCAGCCTGAGACTAAGTATAGTGCTACACACTGCACAATGTACTGAGTTTCCTCTCAATTGGTCAAAACTTATCTTGTTCATCAGACCTAGTCCTTTTTTTCACCCCTCCAATTTAATCTGTTTAGTTATACAACTCAAAGCAATGTTAGAAATGTGTGACCTGTCTGTGACAGCAATGCAGGCAGGTCTTGCAAACACAGTGGAACAGAGAACTGCTTAAAAGGGACAGCAAAAAGAGAATGAGAGTTTGATTACTTGGGCAGTAGTCAGTGCATTGCACATTGAACAAATGGCTTCTGCATCTTCATCTGTTTTCTTTTTCACTTGCAACAACTGTGCAGCCTGTATGAGGGGCTCCAGTGTTTCTTTGGCCCCACTGTTCATCAAATTTTTATCACGCAACCATTCTTCAAGTTGACTCACATTGTACCTGTATGAGTTTAGAATACAAAAACATTAGTGCTTAATTACTGCCAAATCAAAAGCATGTCCGTTTCTCTTTCAGTTTTTCTTTCTCCTTATATGCTTTCCCTTCACACTTGTAGTTTTCTGTAATTTTATCTTCTTTCTATTTCCCTTCAATTAAGGCAGGACATTTTGAGTTTCAAAACAGCCAGAAACCATGGCTGACGACTTCCACTGAGTGCCTTTCCCCATTGGTTTCTGTTCCTATTAACTGTGGAAATGAGGCAAGCGTAAGAGGAAAGGCAAATGAGATTTTGTTCATACAAATGCACAGTGACACCTTACAATATTACCCAAGGGAGGGAACGCCTTGGCTACGTTTCCTGGCACATGCCAATAGAACGCCTTGGACAACTGCAGCCAAATGCAGGAACAGCCTAAGGTGGCTTTACCACAGGAAGCAGCAAATTACAGCCAAGAGCTCACTAACATTTTCAGCAGCACGTTGGAGAAAAGCATGACAAAAGCTCTCCCACCTTATCTGCATTCCTTTGCTCCAAGAACACATGTCCTTGCGCAGGAGAAGATTATTCAGTGTTACAGCTCCGATGATGTAGAACATCTGCTTGACAACCTGTTTGATCAGCTCTGGATCCATTCCATGCTGACACATCACGGAATGGAAAGAGTTCAGCTGTCGAATAATGGAGTCCAAAGTGTAGGTTCCTTCATCAGCAATGCTGGATGTTCTCTTCCGCAGCCCCGTCGGTTTCACCCCTGAGACACCTTGGATAGTCTCATGCTCCAGCATGCCAGAAACTGCGTAAGATTGACAACATTTGAATGACTGCAAATAGTCTACGTGCAAGCATGCTGTGCAAACCAGAAAAATCCTGTTGGCTATTTACACAGAAAAATCACATTGGGCTTTCTGCTAAACACTGCCATGACTTCCAGCAATTCTTTCAGGGTCCCGCTACGTTTTGCAAAATCTAAGCTGACAGCATTTTAACAGATATTCCAGCAAGAGTGTCTGAAAGGAAGGTGTAACTGTAGCTTAGCAGAATACTCTTTTCATCCACCTGGCCATATGAGCAGCAGAGTCAGCATACCAAGAGCTGTTCCACTCTTCTAAAAGGTGTGATCAGAAAGTGTAATGAAAATTAGAGAGAACACTGTCTGACAATGAAATGAAAAACTCTCTGATGTGAGCTTCACCACTGCTACCTATTTAGTTGCTGATTGCTGCCTATAATGATGGCCAGCCACTTTCTCCTCCATATTCATTTTAATTATGATTTCTCATATAACAAAACTCCAATTTTCCCAACACACAAATATCAGACTGTCCTAGCAGTGGTTTCTCTTGTGAACACATGACTTATGACAAACGTTTACAACGCAAATTGATTCGTTCTGTCACTGCCAGACAAACCAGCCAGCTCTAATCCCACTTGTTCAGTACAGTCCTTGTCATCTATAAACAGAATATCATAAGAACTATGAATAAAATTGCATCATTCAGGAATAAATATAAGATACAACATATTATTGCCATCACAATTTTCCTTTCAGTGCTACAGCTTAAGGAATTCAACTCTGCCTTACCAATCATTGGTTGCAGAATGTTCTCCAACACACGGACCAGTTGTTGGTAGATCTGAATAGCCAAGTCACTCAGGACTTGTCTGTATTCAGCTAAGTCAAAATTAGTGAGGCAGTGCTCATTCTGACGAGGTGTATTATGCTTCATAAACCCCTGCATTAATAAAATCACAGAAACAATTGCTTCAGTCGAATAAAAGAATATAAAATAAAACCAGTATTTAGATTTTTTAACACAACTGACAAATACTTCAAAGTAATGGCTGCAACCTCTCAAAACTTTAATTTGGAAATTCTGATTGAATACTAGGATTTTATTTTCAGTTCTGACTTATGCAATGTCTTGACTTGAAACTCTGAACATGTGACATAGGAACAAAGTGTCAGCTTTCTAGCTGGTAAGACTCTGCCCTTCCACTCCAACACGGACATAATAATTTAGCCATTTATTGCCAAAATCACAGGTAAGTCTGAAGAAGGAATTAGACGTACTGTAGCCTCCAAACTTGAAGTGGTCTGTCATACTATAGTTAAAGCACTCAATATGGCCTGTTTAATTTCAGCGAATCATTACAAAAAATGGTAATAGCAACAGATTCTTCAACTGAATCTGAGCTGGCACTTTCAGGAATACAGTGCTATCTAACCTCTGGGGCCTCGACCTGCAATAAAGTGAAACGGGATCAGACTTCATCTCCTACTACTTTCCACTGATGTCGTCACCATCATTCCAGAATGTGTAGTTGTTTTAAGAGACTCTGAATAGACTTGGAGCTATTAAGGAATTAAAGTGTAGTGCTGACAATGGTATTATAGAGCAGTGAAATGGAGCACGAGCACTGCTTACCTCTTCTCCACTGTACTGCTTCAAACAGTGCAAGAACCGGCAGGTGTTGGACAGCCAGAAAGACACCGTTTCGAAGTCATCACCTCTTTTCTGAAGATGAAAACAAACATTTCAACAAAGACTAGAAAGAGGAATAAAACAATGAAATGCTGGGTGAACACTTAAAATCCACTGATGTTTTATAAAACTGTGTATTTCAGTAACGTATTTGAAAAGTACAGTTTTTGACAAAATACACTCAAACACCATCTGTTTTCTGTAATTCTAGATCTCTATAGCATTTACTCCATTCACTGACACATGTCCAATATTTCTATGAATACCTAAGCTCCGGCAGGATCGTTTACCAAACAATCTGCTTTATTTAAAAAGTAAGAATACTCCACAAGGCATGAAGCATCTTCATCATTTAATATTGCCTCCACAACACTCCCTGGCCTGTACTCTTCCAGTCAACTCATTGCAAAGACTTCAGGCATTAACTTATCACCAGTAAAATTGGCAGATGAAGCTAGTATGGAAATCTGTGAACCAACACTGCAAATGAAACATTTTAATTACGTGCTCTGGAGAAGATTTACGAAGACTCACTACCCAACAAGCTACTGCATCTAAAGCTTTAAAAGTATAGCTCCAGAGGATGAAGACTATTCAAAATAAAAACAAGATCATCCTTTTTTAATTCATTCAGAGCATCTATGGTATTATGTGGAGAAAATGCTATCAACTGTAATTTTTTGATTGTTAGCCCAACTTTCTGTAACTTCTGTGGGAGAATTCTCTGCTCAGAAATCCAGAGTCAGTTCACTGATAGACCTTTACTCACTTACCTAACATGCAATCAGAGGTAAATTTGCATTTAGCATTCTCCTAAACCAAGCAGACTGACCTTCAGCACTTTTTTGATGCCATTGATAGTGGAAGTCAACAATGAGCGCACTTTCTGGTCATCGTTAAGGTAATCTGCATGGCGTACACACATGAACAAAATATATGCTGGTAGTCCTGGAATCAGGTTGACTGCTACCCCACGTGGTTTCAGCTCTTGGGAAAAACAAACACATTATTTTGTTAACTGGTAACTCTCTGGAAAGTGTTAACATAGTAATTGCAACTTCCCAGTTAATTCTACCTGTGTGCCAGGTAGAATGTGGCCAGTGAAGAATCAACAGCAGAACTAAGAGCACGAGACACTTTCTTGGTAAAATTTCAGAGCAGAATAAAACATATCTGCTTGCTGAAAATATGTGGACATATTAATATGCACTGTACTAATCAGACTAAAAGACATTTCATTACAACAGACATTTAGGAGTTTTAGATAAACTAAACACCAAAACATGCTATGCAACTTCTGTGTTCTCATCATTTGCTTTATTTGTCAGAGTATGCGAGAGCAAAGAAGGCTGCAAATGAGAAAGACACTTACCTAAGATAAGATTCTTGACTAGTTTTTGTTCATCCTCCTTCTTATATTCTAACATCCCCTGGAAGTCTTTTTCCTTCCGTGGAATGTTAACTGGACGAATAGGTTCATCAATGATTTGTCCAGGTGATATGTTCTCCATCTGGCCAACTTCAGAAGGGAAATGAAAAGAAACATTACAATGTCTTCCAACATATACTGGAAGAAACTTTTACATTTCTAGTGAAGAAATGTAAAATATAAAACTAAGAAAAGTGTGATTTTCTGGTTAAGGGTAACACTTAGCAACAAAACACCCATTAAACAAGAAGATTCACTCTTTATAAATGTATCTTGGGGTTAGCATTCTTCCTTTGAAGAATTGATAAGTTACTGAGCTTGTTTCTGGAAAATGCAGACAGCCATAAAAAGCTTTAGAAAGATTAAGATCTGAATTATTTAAAAACAAATACTTTATCTTTTTAACATCATCAATCGCTTTTAACAATTACAATGGTTTTACTTATGCAGAGACATAGCAAGCTCTCAGTCTCTTCAGTCATGAGATCCTAAGGCAACACACTTTGAAGCTCATAAAAATAGAACTAACTTAGTCCATATCTGAGTACTCTCATACCCAAGTCTCGCCAGCTCCTGAAAATGGAACCTCAATCTGAAAAAGACAACCTCAGCATTCTTGGCTCCAGTGATAAAGAAATTCACTATCAAAGAAAAACTGGATGTACTTTTTCCATCTGGTTCTTATTTAATATTGCTTTCATCTTGACAAAAACAGATACTATCTTTGAGTACACAAACAGGCCAGGTAACATTATTTTAAATGGTTTCCATCTTCAGAGAAATATCAACCTCCTCTTACTCACTGCTTTCAAATGGTGACAAATCTTCTGCAGCTTTATAAAGGAACAAAGGGAGCCCTGAGTGGATCTTCTGGAATCAATCAGCAGAGGCTAATGCTCTGAAGCCCTCACACCCTCCTTGCCACTAAGACAGCTAGATATAATGACAATGGGATCACAAAATGTAAAACAAAATCTTTCTCTCAAAAGTACCTTCAAGTTCACCAATCTTCTTAGCAAATACTTTCAATTGCTTCTTTAATTTGCGAACAGTTTTGTCTTGTTTTTCAAGTTGTTCCATCAAATCCTGTCAATTGAAATCAGAGACAGATAAGATATAAGAAAATGCCATAATGTGACAGAAAATCAGCGTTGTTAGAATCTACAAGGTGGTGAGGAAAGCTGAACAGTGTTGCCGTCCGCTGGCTGAGGTTTACAAGCTGGTACACTGCCTATAACACAAGACAAATATTGCAAATGCTATTAAGTTGTGTAGCACGACAAAGGCAAAGCTCAGAGGCAGGTATACTCTGCAAACACTCAAAACTAGGTCAGTTCTCACAGCAAAAGGCATTGGCTGCAAACACATCTCCCTAATGCTTCCTCTCTGCTCTTCCAAACGCCTCACTGACACGCTTTTCTTTATTATTTAACAGCTGTCCTGTACTTCTGCATCATTTACTCATGCCTTCAGGACTGACTCATTATTCAAACTTACTCATTTTATAAGAACATTGAAAGAGCTATCTGCAAAAAGAACTTGCCTTCACATTCACCAAAATCATAAACATTCAATATACGACAGATCTTATAATGCTCTCTATCACTTAGCATCATCACATTTCCCACATTTCCTTACACTGAAGCTGGGATCTTAAAAGAACCATCTTTGTATTCCGTTCTTGAACAACACCTGGTACCTAAAAGACCTACAGTGCAATAAGGCAGTATTTTTCTTTCAAAGGAACACTCCCCAGAAACCTGTGAATACTCCTGTAAGCTGTTGTGGAAGCAAAACCTCCAGCTCAAAAAATCTGAAAGCCATTCCAGAATATGCATTTGAAAGAAGCTTTTAAAAAACGTGCTGTTGTAAGCATGATTCTACATTGCACTAGTAAAAACAGAGGGGACCACGAGCCCCTTGCATCAGGAGTATCACCATGGATACTGCACCTTTCCTAAAAGCACCGTGGCTCCACTATACAAATTAACAGATGTCACATCTCAGTGAGATCTGGAATTTCATAAATTATATTCCTTCAAGTTCAGGTATGCTGCTACCTCTGCTTATCATTTTTAATTATTATGCAAATAAATTATTTTTAGTATTTCCAATGCTATCCATCAGATTTCACGTTCGAAAAATATTAATTACAGATCTCTGTAAATGTTTTAATTCAGATTTGTTTGTTCCAGTTGTCAGCACTGTAAGGAGACCTCTAAAAAAATGAAGGCCAAGATTTGAGTACTTACGTTTTCAGGCATTATTAACCTTAGAAGTACCTGTATGATCAGGCCTCAATTTTGCTGAGCTGTATTTAAAGGTGTTGAAATTTTAAAGCAAAGAATGGACCTGAAAATTGAGCATCTTTTGCATCACGTACCTCCTTTTCAGGGCGTTGAGGCAGAATTAAGAAGAATTCAAAAAGAAACTGCTTTGCTCACAGTGCAAGACATATTAGTAGCAAAACTGTGCGTCAAAAAGAGTCACAGATGACACAGAGGACACTAAGACTAACAAAAAAAGCAGTGAAGGATATAATTGGCATCATGAAGCTCTCTGCAGGGGATTTCCTTTGGAAGGCAGAAAGGGAGGCAGCCTGCTTTTTAATTAGTGCTCCATAAATAGCAAACGAGACAACAAGGAAGCAGGATTGATGTGATCTACATACAATCATCCGTTTGTAAAGGGAAATCCGGTACGATTGATACTTCTTGGGATCATCTGCATACAACTCCTCATAAAACTGTAAAAATAGGTAGAGGATTGTTTTTCCCCCTCCCTTTCAGGCACTAATACTTCATTCAGCACTATATAAATGCAATCAGATCAATGCAAGATCAAAGATCTCTAATTTGAAGCAGTTCAGTTCTTAGGTGTGGTGCTGACTCCAGCCTCTCCCAGACAGAAGCTAATGCAGATGAGGCACACAAGCCAGATCTTTAAAAAACGGGCAATAATAACACGGTGAAAGTCTGGGATATAATCTTTTCAAGACTCTGGAAAGAACACTTCCTTGTGCAAGTAAACATGGGATTGCAATAAGTACTGCTATTCTAACATCACACCTGGGAAACCTGTAAATTATTTGTACTCTGGGGCTAGGATTGGAAAAGAAGCCTATTCCCAATTTGAAGCAGATTTGCAATACTCAAATATTGGTAGTGAAATACTAACAAATGAGTCTATATTTAACAAGTAAAATTACATTCACTGCATTTGTAAAGAAAGAAAACTCCTCTGGGATGTAATTACGTGACTGTTGTCTTCGGATTTCAGCACGTGATGAGCTGTTCTCTGGGTGGAAAAAAGGCTAAAACTCAGAACACACGACTAAGCAGCAGGAGGGATCTGTCCAAGATGGAAACATTCTCCATTTACCTTTTCCAGGAGGAGTCAGTTCCTACTGAGATATATGTATAACATATTTTCAATCGATTTTCCAAGAGCTATTAAGGTGAACTGGATATTGCTCTAAACCTCGGACCTAAGACAACAGCTTTACAGTGAAAAGTTCTGTAACGTATATAAGCAGAAAAGACACCCTAAACAGCACCTTGGCTTGTTTAGAGAAAGCAATGGCACTCAGAGCTCTGAATTTTCTCCCTGAAGTACAATGGCTTCTCCAAAAGTAATGCCTCTTATTTTATTATGTTGACCATGGCATCAAGGTTGATGTTGGTGGTACAGCAATAGAGGTTGAACCTTCCCACCAATATTCCATTACATTTTGTTGCTGTGTGACAGATGGCAGCAGAGGGGCAGTCTGACAGAATGGTGTCTGACGTGGAATTACATATGAAGCAAAGGGGTGGAGCTGAATTCCTTCACTCATCAACACTTGCTGAACTTTTATGGACACCAAACAGTGGATGTGAGCACAGTGAGGTGCTGGGTGGTACACTGTAGCAACAACACTATCATTGAAGCTGTGACACAGTAGGTCTCCTCCACAGGTGCAGATTTTTACGAGCAAAGCATACAGGCTCTTGTTCATTACTGCTGGCAAAAATGCATAGCTAATGGTGGTGACTGTTGAAAAATAGTGTTTTGAAGCTGCAAATCTGCTCTATCGAATAGTGTTATTGTGCTATTTATATTTGTTGTAGTTTCACTGGAAATAAATAGGAGGCATTATTTTCAGAGCAACCTATGTAGCCTAGAGCATTCTACTAAAAAGAAGAACTTACACAGAGGAACTCCAAGCTAATGAACAGTGATAAGACAATGATTTTTCAGCATGGGCTGAAAATTTCCCCAGAAATGAACTAGCCTGTACATGATGAACATACGCCTTCACAGGAAAAGGTATTTCACCTGACCTCTCCTTCATACAAAAATGAGGTACAGTGAACAGGGAACACCAGACAACCAAGTAACTCCTAACTAAGTTTCTTTTTCTGGAGCAAAACACTGAATACCTGGAGTTCATAACACAGTGGACGACCTGTGTAGCTTCAGGCAGGAAGGGAAAGAGGAAGAAAAGCTACACTGAAGAATTAAAGAACTACATCAGCATTTTTCAACACAATAATATTTCAGAGGAAACACCACTGCTCGCCAATAATATTTTTTTTTAAGTTTCATGCATATCAATGATTCTATTTAGGAATGATTAAACTCATTGGTTGAAACCAGCACTTTTATACTGGGATTCACAAGCTTTTCTATGCCACAAACTAAGAAAGTCCTTAAAATGATGTGACTTAATCAGTAGTCATTAGTTTCTTCCATTAGCTTATCTTAAAAAACATAAAATCCCTGCGCTCAAGCAGCTTTTTTACAGGAGGCTGCCATCTGAAAACCAATGAGTACTTACAGGCACAGACAAGCTTGTAAGACCCCATGCCTGCTCCAACAACATCATTGCCCTTACCAAATTCTCATTTGTCAGCCGGGTGATCTCATGCTGCAGACTGGCTTCAATGCGGGCCTCTGGGGGCAGCTGCAGATTCTGCGCCAAGAGCTGCTGCTGGCGATTGTTTTCTTCCTTCAGACTTTGGATCTCACCTCGCAGTGACTCCAGCTCATTCTCGTGGCTCTTCTTCTGTGACTGCAGCTGAGACTCCAGCAGCCTGAAGAAGTTGAGCAGCAGTTGTAAGATCACACTTGGTAAGACACATCCCAAATTCTCAGAGGGAGTTTAGCTGCTGCTCAGGAACAATTAGCAATGGCTCGCAAAGGAAAATGAAAAAGGCAGAGTACTCTTTAAACCCTTCAGTATGCCTTCTAATTAAATTAAGTTTGTGTGATCAAAAAGTGGAGAGAAACTAATTGTGACAATGTTTTGCATTTCCTTTGTGATGGAGCACATACTGTGCATGGTACAGCTGAGAATGTGGCAAGGAATGTATTGCTACGCCTTCACAGACTGCTCCTGTTTGTAAAGGGGCAAGAGAGGTCTTACCTCTACCCAAATCCTATCAGTTGTGTAAAATGAAGACAGTCTATACTCTTAAGCTAGGTTTCTGCAACATTGACAAAGGCAAATCTTTTTAGAGTTAACTTTGTTCAGTCAGAAACCATTCAACTACAATTAATCATCTTTATATTCTTACACTAAAGTAAACATTTTGAAGAGGCCTGTCACAGAATTGTAGAGCTTGCCATTTGTGCAGGAACGGTTAACTAAAGAACCAAACTCAGGACCAGGATCCAGGAGCTCTGTTTCACCCTTGCCACTGACTTGCTCTCTTCCCTTGGGCAACTCACGTCACAAATTCTTCTTATGTGAAATGGGAATAAGATGTAAGAGCCTCCTTCAAAGTAGTGCTGTGTGGATTAACTCATGTTTGCAAGGTACTGTCCAAGAGCTCTGACTCATTATTTCATAAATATACACACACAGGAAGTGATGCTACTGGAGACTGCTAGTGTTCAATTAGACAATCTTTCAGGGTTTAAATATGCATTAGGCAGCCACATTTATTAGTAACCAGACAGATCAAGCACGCAAGGGCAAATAGTCGTTTACCTGCACTGCTCTGCTATTAAGACAAAGCTTGTTGTCTCTACAGTGCTAGGATGAAAAGGCTGAGGCGCGGAGCGCTCCCTCTCACACGAGCATTCTGCTCTGCAGAACACTTGTTCTAAGATACACCTTCACAGACCATGTTAGGATTAGAATTTGTAAGCACAAGGGAAGGAAAGACTTCAGTTAGTAGCATTCGCTGCAAAACAGCTCCTTCTGTAGTTACTGCTACCAAATGTGTATATTTAAGAAAATCAGGACTGCAAATCTGTTGTGCCAGGACATGACTAATGACTGTTTTGGAAGTCTAGAATATGTTACAGAGGCCCAGTCACACACACAGCCCAGAACTGCATTTCCTAACCAGGTGAGCTGCTCAATGACCTGACCAGCACGCGGCTTTGCAGCAGCCACAGTGCCTGTATTGAGGTCTGGCCAGCACCACGATGAACTAACAACTGCTTCTCTCTTGTGGGCTCCCCTTCTTGTCTGCTACACTCTGATTCTTGCATAGAGAGGTGTGGGAGAATAATGTTACATTTATTGAACCCAAGTCAGAATAAAGAGAGCAAGACATAGCTATTCAGAATATGCTGAAATTATTCCAACAGTACATTAACTTTGATATCCAACGTAAAGGCACACAAATGATACACAGTTAAAAAAACTCCTCCCCTTGCAGATCTTCTGGCATTTTACAGTCTACTTTTGTGCAAGTATTCTTGAGAATTACTTATAGTTGTTGCCACCATCTTAGCTTCTCAAATAACAGAATGTGGAAAGCCAAGAACTTTGGCAACTAACTTTGAGGAAATCCAACAAAGATTTTTTTCTAAGCAAAAAGAAATACTGTAGCCAAAGCAAGGGGCACAGTTAGCTAGAAGAGAAGATGCAAATGAAGAAAAAGCCATTCTGAGAAGTCTGGTAACCTGTTGGCTTGTTTTAACCCTTCATAAACCAGCCAAAGTTCTCCGTCCTCATTCAGCATATGATAGTCCTGGGGAGATTGCCTTCCAAGAAAAGTGTTTAAAAAATACAAGAGAGATACATGATGGTGATGAGATGACATGTTAAGGACATTACGTACTTAATTATAGTTACAATAAAAGAGAAAGAAACAATTCTATAAAGCAACTTGGAGAAATACCTCTCCTGTTTACATGTATTTCTTCCTAGTAATGAAATTTAGCTTGTGGCATTAGCCCAAGTGGTTACTCATTTCATGCTGTTACAATATACATATTATGACAGACTACCATGATTACTACTGGACAAAAATAAAAAAATAGCATGTGGAACAGAACCCAGTTTGAGCAATATAGTTGATTAAAGACTAAGAAGGTGCAAGTCCAGGAATCACGATTTGACATGTCCCCACTGTTTCTTAATCCTTTCAAATACTGTACACAGCAGTTTTACTAATCAAATCAAATTATAACCCCAAATACAAGTGTTCTCTGTGCATTTACACTTAGGTGGATACAACCTACTGAACATGATATGCTCAGGGTATCAGGGCACACTGCATATGACTGTAAATGAAATACAGAGAACATGTACCTGTTCGTTTCCTTCAGTCCAATATATGCCTGTGCTATTTCCCCTTTGTCTTTCATCTTCTGTACATCTTCCAAGAGGATTGTAGAATCTGTCATGGTATTCTGAAAAAAGAATGAGGATTGCCAGGGTAAATTTAACAATGTAATTGTTCTTTGAATCCATGTTTTTGTCACATTACTCACATGGGACCCTCCCTACCCAAGCAGCATGCTAGAGCGAGTTTGGGTACTTCAGAAACAAGAGTTTAGTCTGTAACTTCTAAAACCATTTGGTGTATCTTCTAAAATGACCACATACAACATGCTGAAATATCATCTATCTACTGATTGGGTACAACTGTAAACCTTGTTTCATTATTTTTTTTTTATCATGTAAAAGAAAATGAAATCATGGATTTGCATTTGGTTAATATTACTACATACTGAAATTCAAGCAGCGTGGTTTTGCAACAAGTTTACAAATGCAGCTTAATTCTGTTTTAAATTTTATTTCCAAATCTCATAAATAAAGTCTTTGCATATTTTCAATGCTCTGACAAAGCAGGCAATAATTTACAAGGACTGGAAATTTTTTAAGCTAGATATCATCAAAATGCAATTTTTGTTTCAGTTTTGAATGTTACTATGGCACTTTCACCTTCAGTAAAACTTTTCAGTAAAAGTATTTCAGTAAAACTTGAAATAAATAATCAGTGTTTGCAGTCAGCTAAGCCAGTCTGATCTTAGTCACCGCCATGGATAATTACCAGAGTGCTCTAACAAATTCAAGAGCTGTAATTCTGACTTTTCTTTTTGACTTCCAAAAAAATGAAGTGCTATTTTCCCGAGTAAAATTTTTCAAAGGAACAACTTTGTGGGCGTAAATTTTGGAGAACAGCTCTCTTATGCCCAATACAATTGGTGTTATCTAATAATAAAACACATAAGCTGCTCAAAAAATTATTCCCAAGATTACAGTGAGATCTTTGTCAGTTTTCTACAATTCTTTTGTTACTCTGTAAAAATACTGTACACTGCCAATATTGCCTTTGCAACGTATTTATTACTTCTGTGCTAATGGAAAAAATGCTAGTTATCCTTACATCCTCAAGACTACTCTAATTGCTATAGCTGTAACACTTAGCAGCTCTCATTTAAAGTCAGTTTGGTTCCTCTTTTTCCCAAATACTCTATCTTCAACTAAATTTTCTAATCAAACATTCAGCAATTCCTGTCTAGTATCTGCAGATTACAACTTGAGTCCTGACTGCGCTCACTGCATGTCAAAGGTAACAAACACTATAAAGGAATCCTTCCTATCAAGGAACTCTTTTGTGAAATGTATAGATTTTGCTGTAGAGATCTGATTTGTAAATCACGACGCTGCTCCTGCTCTTCAAACACATTAAGCAGGATACACTGATTGAGCCAACCACACTGATTCATGGATCTTTCCTTTCATGTCCAGGTTAACATAAACCAACAGTGCAAAGTTGTTAAATCAGCTTGTTTTGAAGCAACTTATTTCCTTGTGCAGAAGGGGAAGATAGGGATAAAGGAGACAAAGAAAGGATAATGAGAATGGTTTTTCAATGACAGCAAAGTAAAGCTCAAGAACTTCAAATGCATCAAGCTGAGCGGTGCAGTCGATACATAGGAAGGAAGGGAAGCCATCCAGAGGGACCTGGACAGGCTGGAGAAATGGGCCCATGAAAACCTAATGAGGTTCAATAAGGCCAAGTGCAGGATGCTGCACTTGGGTCGGGGCAATCCCAGGTATTTATGCAAACTGGGTGAAGATCTCCTTGAGAGCAGCCCTGTCGAGAAGGACTTGGGGGTCCTGGTGGACGAAAAGTTGGACATGATCCAGGAGTGTGTGCTTGTAGCCCAGAGGGCCAACTGTGTTCTGGGCTGCATTAAAAAGGGGTGGACAGAGGGAGAGGGAGGTGACTGTCCTCCTCTACTCTGCTCCTGTGAGGCCCCATCTGCAGCACTGCGTCCAGGCCTGGGGCCCCCAACACAGGAAGGACTGGAGCTCTTGTAAGGAGTCCAGAGAAAGGCACTAAGATAATCAGAGGGCTGGAGCACCTCTCCTATGAGGAAAGGTTGAGGGAACAGGGATTGTTTAGCTTGGAGAAGAGAAGGCTCTGGGGAGACCTCGCTGTGGCCTTCCTTTACTTGAAGGGAGTGTATAAACAGGAGGGGGAATGGCTGTTTACAAGGGCGGACAGTGATGGGCGGGGGAATAGTTTTAAACTGAGACAGGGAAGGTTTAGGTTAGGTATTAGGAGGAAGTTTTTCACACAGAGGGTGGTAAGGCACTGGAACAGGTTGCCCAAGGAGGGTGTGGATGCCCCATCCCTGGAGGCATTCAAGGCCAGGCTGGATGTGGCTCTGGGCAGCCTGGGCTGCTGGTTGGCGACCCTGCACACAGCAAGGGGTTGGAACTAGGTGGTCACTCGGGTCCTTTTCAACACAGGCCATTCTATGATTCTCTGATACATGTAGGCTATATATAAAAGGCAGGGAAATGATATCTCAAATATTTGTCACTGTTTGTTTGTTTGTTTGATCACATTAAATAGTTCTGGTTAACAACTGTAGAAAATAACATGTACCTTGTCCTCCTGGCAATCAAATTGGTGGGCAAGAAAGAAGAGAAACAAAACATTAGAAAATTTTGTCTGAGCTGCAGCTGTCCAATCTAATAAATAAACTGTCTGCTAGCCATCCCACTGGTCACCTTCACATTTTCCTCATAACTAATGCAAAAAATCACAATTTGGTCCCACCATCACTGAGAATAAGTTATTCATGGATTTCAATTCAAAAATTCACTTATAGTGCTAAAAATATCGTAGGAAAATGAGTTTTGTTTGCTTTATAATTAAATCATTTGAAACAAGGTATGTACACCTCCATGCATCACAGACTTTCAACTCATTTTGGACAACTATAAACACATTTCTGCAGTAAATGAAGGAAAGAGAAGATGTATCTGTTAATTCCCGGATGCAGTTACAAATGCTAGAGTTCAGTTCAATGGATCTGATTAGTTACTAGTTTAACTGATACCTTTTCAGGTTAAGTAACTTATATTCAAAGCTATTACTTTGCTAAGTATCTCATCAGAATTATAGCTTTATTTTACTATTATTTTTTAGAAAATACACTTCAGGGAATGTGATCTATTCTTCTAAGACATGTCACCTATCAAGCAATAATATGGATTTCATATATTTTCATAGGCTATCTTTACAAGATTTTATTGTTTTTCTGTGTGCAGTCATTTATGAGCCTGCCTAGGTTTAGCAGAAATTGATCCTCGCACCTCCTGCTGGACTGTTAATTAAAAAGAATTCCTGACAACACAGTAAATTTCCCAGTCAAACTACATAATTCGCAAGAAATACAATACTGCTCCAAATGAGAATCATTTCTGCATCATTAAAAGAGTCTGGGGAGATCTTGGCCAGACAGTCTGTATTTGACAGCTTGCTATGATCTGCATATCTTCATGAGATGCTGGCAGATAAGCCCAAGGTTGGTTTATTAACAGTCTCCCAATTTGGATTGCTGCAATTTTTGCACCAGTAATGGATGAATAGCAAACACTTAGAAAGGCTTTGAAACGTAGATAATTTTTTCTGCCTTTTCCAGCAGGTTGATAAATTAAATAAGGCATGCGAGTTACACAATATAACTTCACTACCCAGTGAACCTCTTGACTGGTAATTTACCTTGGGTTGAATAGCTTCTTTCTGGCTAACCAACTGAGACCTCAGGATAAGCACTTCTTCCTTGCGTACTTCCAGTTCTTCGCTTACTGAAGTCAGCTGATCCAGGAGAACTCTGTATGCTGGAGCACCAGGAGCAGTTACCTCTGGAGATCGTGTTTCTGTGAGGGCCTTCTGCAGCTCGTTCAACTCGTTCTTCAGTTTTTTATTCTCAGATTCAAGCTCTTGACGCTGCAAAAAATGGAGACAATCCCATCAGCCAACAGCATGGCAGAAATGCTGAGCATCTGCAACAAACCCAACAATCCCTCCCCTGTCCCCAGCTGCATGCCCGACAGGTTTCACAGATAGGGCTACCGTTAGACTGAACCCACACATGTGTACTGTAGTACATGTAGATTTGAAGGGAAAGGAAAAAAGAAGCAACAATCCTTTTTTCTCCTATTCTTCCCTTAACAACAACAACAAAGCAAGCTCCCCAAACAGCAGCCAACAGGATAAGAAGATCGTGCATCATTCAGGTTTACTAAGAAATGTTTTAATTGTTAGTAGCCTAAGGTATGTGTCAATTTAAAGAATGTTTCAAATACAGAGCTACATTTATCACTCTATCTTTGCCCAAATTAACTTGCAAGCTGCACTAAGCCCCAATCATACACTCTGTACCTTATAAAAAAAAAGGTATTCTTACGATAAAATACTTCCAGGGGGATTTTAATTCTAGTTTTTCCAGCTAATATTCTGAAATAGCAGAGCCAATGTAACATACTACACCAGCACATATAATTGGTGGCAATATATTCACTAGAAAATAGCAAAGAACTCCTTCTTAGATTTACCTTGAGCGATTCATACTCCAACTCTGCACCTCTTATTGGAGGCCTTTCCTCCTCCTGTGAAAGAATACAGATTAGTGTGAAAAAAACAAAGGAATAAGCAATCCTTTCTATTCCTTATTTTAGTTGGGGCAGGAAAAGGAAAGAGAGCTGAAAATTTTTTCCTATAGAAAATGCTCGTTCTGGTACTGCTGAGCACTTTAAGTTGAATATTGGCATGGTCTCACTTAATTGTGTGTTGAAGGCACATAATTGGTTAATGTAAATAAAATCATGTACCTGTCACAGGTAATGAAACAGAGCCAATGAATGCCAGAATGTTTAAGATATTCTCTGTTGAAACAAATGCCAAAACTAGTTTAGTATTTTTACGAGTACTTAAGGATGCCATATGAGAGAATTACAGTTAAAATCTGCTAAGCAAGCTTGTCTAATCTCAGCTTTTTGGCTCTGCTTAAAGTACTTCTTATTCTGCCTAAAATTACCAATTACTTATTCTCCCCAACATTTAAGTTGGTTGTTATATTTTCATTCCTCAATAAACAAAACACCAAAGTCCCAGTGCATTTGGTTCCTTTTAACTTCCATCATACAATCTCAGAAACCTTGGAAAAGTAAATCATCAGTAGCTAGTACTGAGTCCTGACAGTACTAAGTACCAGGCATAAAATGTGTGGTAAAATAAAGCAAGTACTAGGGGAAGAGAAGGACTTAGTAGAACCCAGTCAGCATTTGCACAGCTGATATTTCATCAGAGATACTCTGGAGTCAGCATTTGATCAGCTAGAAGGAGGACACCTTAGCTTTGGCACGAAGAGCCTGTTCCTCCTTTCTGTCCAGTTCATCCTGCAGGGATTGCTTTTCTTGCTCCAGCTCCGTAACCCGTTTCTGCAGCTTGAGGAACAGAGACATGTCCAATGGTGCCTTTTTCTCACTTGGCTCCTGCTTTAGGAAGAACAGAAGGAAGTCAAGACGTATTCCACTTCCAGAGCTAAAGGAAGCACTACTGTAAGTAAAAAAGGGAAAACAGACTGGGGAAAAGAAATGACACACAGAAATGTTACTTGATTCTGAGAGTTCACTACTGGCATCTAAAGCGTTTCATCAGCTGTCAGAATGCTATTTCAAAAAAGGATCTACTCACATAAAACATATCTATGCCTACAGCCTAGCAAAAGGAAGCACCAGGGACAATCTAGCAGGCAGTAGCCTATAATTAAGCATACCTTTTAATCTTACTTGTTTGGAGGGGAAGGAGAAAAAAATGTCTGTGGTTAGAATCATTTGGAAAGCAACTGGCAACCAACGCTTTTTCTGTTTTTTCTCCCCATTTCAAATTATCTCTCCTGTGAGTTCTTCAGATACAGAGAACTCTCTCTGATGAGTATGGATTTAGGTCCATGACTAACCAAGGTAATTTAGTGGGATGACATAAAAAGGTACTAAGAGATGTATTTCATGCCTTTTTGCTTTTATTATGCTAATTAAACAGCCTGTTCTGGGACTAATCCACTAGCTTTCTCACCATTTTCTGGGCAAAGACCAGCATTTGCCATCCAAAGGTCCATAAAAAACTGTTCATCAGCCATTTTGTACTTTATGTAGCAAGAAGATTAAAGCATTTACTATCAAGTGCACCATAAAATTCTGAAGCCTAGAAAAGGAACTAGAAAATTAATAATAATGACTTAGCAGATAAGCAAGTACAGCCATTTCCATTTCATCTCTCACTGTTGAGAGGAAGGCTCATAAACTACACTGGCAGCTCAGGAAAAAGAAAATGGACTTTCAGGTTGCTGGCTTTATTGTTTCATAATGACATAGTGTCTGTTTTTGTGATATGGTTTTGTGTCATTACCCCCTTAAAATTAACAGCATATATTAAAGAGAATATAGATTTAATCTTAACAGTGCTGCACTTAGTCACGCTACTGTTACTTTTTTTTCTTTACCATTTATGTTAAGAAAAACAAAATCACCAAAATTGGCTCTAGAATAACAGCTAAATAAGTCTATTAGCCAAAAGAAAAGATGCTATTTGGCTTGCAAGTGAGATCCAATCACACACAATTGCACTGTCCTTTTCTGAACTGCCTATAAAGATGGGAGCATCTTTCTGAAATAATTTTGTAAGGTGGAAAGTGTAAATGAGAAAGCAAATCGTGAAAGACACTGCTGAGAACACATGTCAGCAGGAATGTGTCGTGGTGTTTGCCTCCCTGATGGAAAATCACTTTCCATGGATGCTTTCAAAAACAGCCTGTAAAACAAATTGTGGAGATAACTAACCTAGAGGGCAAACAGAGGGAGCTCTGTGACTGCTCACAGTTATAAAAATCCCCGGTATGCACAAAAAAACTTTGCATCTGCCAACTGCCAAGCACAGCCAGAGCACAAACCTGACAGCTTGTTGCTGTTAGTAGTCCCACTCCCGTGGGACTGAGAGGGACAAAACGTACAGTTGTCTTGGAATATACAGAGAAGGCTTGGAGATGCAAAACAATTACTGATGGTTATTATTCATTAAAGAGAATCATATTATTGAATATTTTAAAATAATCTGTGATTTGTGTTGCTCCATATTCCAAGGGATAGTATATTTTCTGAGTTTTATTTGTCTGTATGAAATGGAGAAAAACCGAATTGACGTGAGGTTCTCACCCCAAACAGGGAGTACATTTCTTGAACATCCTAAGAGTGCAGCCTGCCACCTTGTCTCTTTTCATCCTCGAAATACTTGGCATACAGACTTCTCAGGAACTCTCATTGGTTTTCTGAGTTCCTACTTTGTGGTGAAAAGTTGATTGTGCTTATAAACACTGGCAGGCAAATGTTTTTCCAGATGCAAAACAATTGGAGGTCCAAGTGTTTAGTCTGCATTTTCTGTGATGTGAAAGAATTCAAAGCATTCTTTCACAAAGTCTTTTCAAATAGGATTACAGCTAACTACAGAATGAGCTACTCTCAAAAAGGAGATGGAAACTAGACAGATTTAGCATTAGATTTCTCAACATATAGTGTTCACAAGCACATATACAAAAAAAAAGAGATAGGAATGAACTCAGTCATTGATCAATGAAAAGTTTTGTTGTGTTGTTGGTTTTTTTGTTTTTTTTTAACATTACCTCCATCCTCAGTGGTAAGTCTTCCGCTTCTGTGATCTCAGAGCTAAAAGTATATTCAGATTCATTGCTACTGTGAGTTGAATCCGTTCTTTTGTGTCCAGGCTTGGGGATGCTCTGGAGTGCAAATTAAACAAATCAATACCACTGTATGTTTTTTTCCTGTGACTGTCTCTTCATACCTAAAAGTTAGCTTGTAATATATTTGGTTATTATTCCACAGCTACCACTATTTACAAGTAAATGTACTTGATTCTGGTCTCTTGTGCAACCTAAATCTATGAGAAGTAGTTCACAAAGAAATCTACGTAGACAGATCAGATGATATGCTAACAAGTATTGCTGCAGGAAGCAGAATCAAGCAGCAGTATCAAGCAGCAGTGCAGCATTTCGTGGGAAAGGAAAGCTCATTTCACAGGAAAGGTTCAGTCAGGGTAGAAAAACACAAGCAGGAATTCTTTAGATTTCCAGGTATTGGAGTGAGGAACACTTTTTTGTCCTGCCACATACAATATTCGTAGAGCTATCAACAATTTAATACTAGCTCAGTGTGGTACAAATAGCCTTAAACATGTGAATAACTTCAAGGCAAAGTAAGGGCTGAGGGCATATGCATTATCCCTAGCAAAGACCAAGCAGAAATTTAGTCTTTTACCACAGAAATGAAAATAAATGAGAGAAAAAAAAAAAACCCAACTATTTTAAATGCATTTGTTTTGCCTGAGCAAATCTAATTAATCAATAACTAAAACAACAAACTCTGCTTTCAGGTATAGTAAAAACTGGATGGTTGAGAGCAGTTAGTTACTATTACACCCATAGATTCTGCCTAAACACACCTGTGAACAGCTTTTGACTTCCCACGTTCAGCCACTTACCACCATTAAGTTCATTTCATCCTTGAGGTCATCATACCGCTCCTCCAAGCGGCTGAACTCATTCAGCAGGTTCTGATACCGTAACCTTTCATCATTCAGGTCTAGCTCCAACTGCTTCGTTTCCTCCACTAGCTTCTTCTCCATTGTCTCTGCCACAGAGAACAGGAACCCAAAATGAGAACTCCAGTTTCTACCTATCATGCAGCTCATCCATCCCATAGGTACAGGACTGCACTAGGAACATATACTGAATGCATCCTGTTATGTGAGGCTGGTTTGTGGTATTTGTGCTTCTGTAGGGACAATCAAGCTAGAGCTATTAAAGACCAAAGACTTACTGTGATAAGCACAGAATGGTTCACTCAGTCAGTTTTCCTGCTTCTGGCTTTCATTAGCAATGCCAGGAGGGAGAAGGAAGAGGCACCAGGCCAACGATGCATTATTTCAAAAGCAAGATGTGAGATGTTCTGCAAGTCAAGCACTTCTCATCGCAGCTGCTTCCATCGTAACCTTCACATCTAGAGCTATGGTTTTCTGGCTGCTGTCTGCACAGTGGTAGCAGCAGTTGCCACAGCAGCTCGTAGGGCTCAGAAATTTTGGATCAAACTTACACCTTCTAACGAGGAAAGCATCAGGCACTCAAGTGTCTGCCTACACAGGGACCACAACATTTGCTTTCACAATTAGTAAATCACACTGGAAAACTATGCTGCAGTAGATTCACTGAATTAAACATCAGAGCCTTCTTTTACAACGTAAAACTTTGCAACAAGAATCCTCACCTAAAAGATCCTAAACTCACAGTGAAAAACTCAAACGGTAAATATTTCTGACATATGAGAGTTCTTACAACAAAGAAATTAAACTATTAATCTAATGAGGAATACAAAACAGCATATTATCTCAATTTAGCGAGTAGAGTGTGCTTTACAAGCAAACATGAAGTATAAAATCTGAGCAAAGAGAACAGCACCAACCTGTTATCTCCTTTGCTTGGTCATGGATGCGGCGGTTCAGCTCCTCCTTTTCTGTTTTCAGTAATGTGTTCTGCTCTTTCAGTTCTGATACCAGCTGGAGAGATAACAAAATATCTGGCTCAGAATGCATTTCATCTTCCATCAACAGCTCTAACAGCAATTACATCCTTGTTGTAAGAGTACAAATATTTAGGCTTTTATTGGTCTCTCAGATAATTAAATCTGGGAGCTAAGTTGTGACATATTCATTTCTCAAATTACTTTCCTATGTACACCTCACTTCAAATTCTCCCATTCATTTTGCATTTATTCCATTTCTGATCAGATGCTGAAACTGCCTTATACTACTCCATTATGCCATTTTCCAGTGAAGTCACCAAGATGTAATTTATTTCTTAAAACAATATCTTCCTAAAACAGGAACAGATTTGCTAGCTCTCTTGTTTATTCCCTTGCATTTGTTAATACAGTAATCTAACATCCACCCAAAAGCTGTGCCACTTCAACTGTGCTCAGGTTTGCCAGTTACTCGTTTGTCTCTGTTTATGGATATATCAGAGTCACTCTGTTTAATCAATTAATATTTTTTCTTTTCATTCAACTGGCCTTGAAATGCATCATGGCAGCACCACATAATGATACAATGGCTCTTCCAATATTCAAAACTTGCTCCATATCAACAAGTAACTGTAACATTAAACAACTTGTTTGCTACATTTGTACTTAAAGCACAGATAAGGGGTTAGTCAAAACCTGTTTAACTAGAGTGTCCATACATACGTGAACTCAGCAGGCTAATTATTTAAATTAGACAAGATATAAGTAGGTACTGTTTGAATACGGTGCATGAAACTGATTTCAGACATCTATACAATTGTACTCTCTAGGTAGGTAAAATGATTTCTTTGTAAGATGTGCTGTCTTGCACTAATCAAGTGAGCTTGGGTATTCAGATTGGCAAATTCTTTCAATATAAAAATCTGAATAGACCAAGTAAATGTACTTACACACAATATGTAAATTTACCACATTCTTCAAGCACAGGTGCAATTATTTAGATATCAGACCTATTTACTGTTGTACAGCTATAACACTAATTAAAAATACTGTTAAAATACCAGACATACAACCAAAGCAGTTAAGTCTGACAAAACGTGAGTGGACACCAGGCTCGTGTAAGTCTGCTCATGCACCTGGGACTGCATACTTACCTGCTCAGTTTCATGTTTGTATTTGTCTGCCCATTCCTCAATTGTCTTCTTCTCAGTCTGAGTCTGTTGCAGCTCCTTCCGGAGCTTGGCAATCTCCTCCTGGAGGCTGAGAACACGATTGGTTGCATTCTTAGCTTCCTCCTCACTCATACGAAGCCTCTCCACATCACTCCGAAGCTTCTCTGTCTCTGTGCTGTATGTGATCTCCAGGTTATTCATCTTCTCCAGCAGAGATTTGTACTCTTTGTTCTTTGCAAAACACAAAAGAGACATCGTAGCAGCTGGAGAAGTTCTGGTTTAAGGAAGCTTTCTGGTTGCTTATAGAACATACCGAGACAGGGGAACAAGAGAGCAGTTCCCTCCTTTTCAGTATCTTTTTGCAGGAGAATTGCTCAAAGAGGTGGCAGAACAGTCCGGTCTCTAAGTTTACACATCAATGTACTGAACTAAAATCAAACAAAGAGCCCACAAACACCAAACTTGATCATATCACCTTCCCCTTTAATTGAGCAACTGGAGTGCTTCCAACGAAAGACCGAAGCTAAAGGAGCAGATGCTTTCTCTCAGTGCTTCTGAGAGACACAAACAGATGTTTTAAGATTTCAGTTCAACTGCTGTCTACTTTTCTCTTCTCTCAGCATTATTCAGCAGAGAAGAGATTTGCAGTGAACGCCCAGTGCTACAGAAGGAAACACAAGACTCCCAAACATCTTCCCAGAGCTTTACCTGTTCATCAATTTTCCGCTGCAGCTGCATGATCTTGTTCTCCAAGCCAATGTGAAGCTTCTTGTAGCGTTCCACAGACCGAGCCTCTATCTTCAGTTTCTTCAGCTCCCTCTTGGCCATCATGCGCCGGTAACAGCATTGCAAGTAAACAATTGCCTTCAAGGTCCGACGGTAGTGCACTCGAGCCAGCCAGCCTCTTACATGTTTCTGAATAATAATAGACTTGTGCTCTCGAAGCATCTACAGTTCAGAAAAAACACCACAAGTGCTATTAGAGCTACACCTGCTCAGTTAAATCGACTCCATAATGAAAGGTGTAAAGATGATGTAAATAGAGACACCTTAGTCTGAAAAGAGAAACTGCTGGTGAAATGCAAAAGAAATGAATCTGGAATTAATTTTTTAAAAACAGAAGAGTAAAAGAAGACAGGAATAAGGAAGACAAAAGAAAATAAAAATTAAAAAAAAACAGAATTAAGAACGTGGAAAGAAAGAACCAGAGACATGTTGAAGAAGCAAGCATTCCTTTCTGCTGATGTCAGATCAAGCAAATTACAAAAATACATTATACCCTTTGTCAAGATTACAAATACAATCCAGATGACTGAAATGTTTTTTTATTGTCTCTTTTAAACTTCTTAAAAGCACTGACATACGCAGCACAGAATTCATCAATGCACAGCATAAAATCACTGCACTTGACACACAGTGCAGCTATTACATACTGTAACCCAAAGAACATTACAGCAGCTGTTAGTAAGAACAGCCATACCCTAAGATGACTGAGCTACACGTTCCAGGATTTGTTCTTTTCTTTTTTTTCTTTTTGCTTGCCATTCCTTATACTTGTCAGCTGGAAAAATATTTTCCTCCCTATATATTTTAATCAGAAATTTTAGACTGTAGTAATTCCAATGCATTTGATGGCAGAATTTTCAGTTATAGATTTGAGACATGAAAAAAAAAAAAAGAAAAATTAGTTGTAGCTATTTTAAAAAAGTCACTTTAATGAAACATAATCAAGAAATCAGCCAGAGATTTCCACTAGGAAGATTCTACTATGTGTTTCTGGATCCTTCACCCACGGATTCAAACAGTGATCCCCCAGGTTTGGAGCACCTGAATTCCTGTAGACCACAGCTATGCTGGGAGAGCATGTCTAAACCCACAAGGCTTCCAGGACTCTGAGAACTCCAGAGTTCACTTAATAAAACTTCTGCAAATTAAACAGTTTATTCTAAAGAGCAAAACTATTTAAGATCTTGTGTTACTTACTGGATTTGGTAGCTTAAAGTTCACACATAATTTCACATTCTTACAATGATTTACCACAAAGGTGATAAAGCAAACCAGTACTGTAATCAAATTTTATTGTATTTTACACTTCTTAGCAAATGAACTGGAATGTGTTAAAAGCGTTACATTTTCAGATCAATGAATTTGAAAGGTTCACTGGCAAAGTGGCAATATTCTAAGAAATAGAAGCTTTCTGCCTTAGCATTCATTTTTAAAGAAAAAAGCGAGGACTTGAAATACCAGTGCTCAATTCAAAAGCAGGAAATAGATCCCTAGAAACTACAGCAAGGTCAAAAGCCAAAGTCCTTCTGACTGCAAGGAACACAGTTAGCACTCCTGCCTCCTCCATACGTGCTTCCTGAAATAGTCTTCCAGCTTACCCATAGATGCCCTAATAACTAAGATACAACTAGTTTGAAGCAGCACTGTCACCTGGAGCATGAAAGCAGTAAGTCCCATAGAATACCTCCATTGTGTAGGGATGGTCCTCATCTGCCACTGAATTCTCACACCCATGCAATCCAGTGATGAAACAGTACGCTCCAATGTGAGAGTATCAGAAAAGTCACTTAATTTATCAGGTATTTTCTCCTGGAAAATATAACCTGATAACCTGATTTTAAAATATAACCTGATAACTAAATTCCTTCTGAAGCGAACAAGCGCATTGCAAAGTCTCAGGCAGAAGCTTTCCCCGGGATGTGTGAAACAGATGATTCAACCATTTCAAATTCCTTCTGTTAGTCATGTGACTGCCAACCCGTGCCCTCTGTTATAAAAACAACAACAGATACCTTTCACAATCCTAACTACCGACACAGGCACCATATATTATGTACAGTCACAGCTCAGCCAAGGGTGCAGTCACAGGACGACCTTTCAGTTTCACTCATCTGCAATCACCATGAACTTCAGAAGATGTGTTTACCTCTGCATGCACAGCATGCAGAGCTTGTGCTTCTATCTCTGGACGTCCCTGTATCTCAGCTTTTGTAAAATAGCACCTTTATGAGGATGATATCTACATGCCACAACTCAGATGCAGTCAATGCACCTTCCACCTGCGTTGTGAACTTTGTGTTTTACTGTGGCGAACAATTCACTGCTCAAGGGGGGAATTCCCTGACAGGCAAATACAACCACTTCATATGGTGATCCCTCCAGAAATCCACAACAATAGAACCATTAAGGTTGGAGAAGACTACCAAGATCATTCAGTCCAACTGCCAACCCATCACCCTGCCCACTGACCCACTTCTATTACCAGGGAATAAAACGGATCTATATAACATCATGCTACAGGACAGATGTAGTATACACCACTGACATGACTAACTTCAGGTCTACAGAACCATCTCCTGCAGATGAGCCATTTCCTAAGGATAGCCTTTATCCCACATTATGCTGTGACCTGCATCTTGCTGTTGTATCTGCCAGCAGTCATATCTGTCAGACCATGGTAATAAACACATATATTCTTACAACATAAAATATGGCTTCTAATACTGAAGATGTCAAGAATTCTAATCAAAAAAAAGCAAAGACCCTCACAAAATTGCTGAGTCAAGCAAAGTAAACAGAGCTTAGAAATTCTGATCAGGGATCCTTACTTCCTAGTAAGGATGCTACTTAAAACTGTTCTCACAGAAAAGTGCCATGCAAGCTGGCATTTTGTAATCTAATCATCTGAATCTTAATTCTGTTTCCAGTTCTATAACCACTGAAAAGGAAATTATAACTTCCTTAAAACAATTTTTATTTTTAATCAAAGACAGTCAAGAAAATATTATCATTTTTGTTAGGGCAGAATTATAGCAATTTATCTCCAAAATGAAGCCAACATCAACACAAAAAAAAAAAACCAAAACAAAAGAATCTGTCAAAGTTTCAATCTCTTTTTTTTTTTTCTTTTTTTTTTTTCAGGTATCTCTTTGCCAACATTCATGTCCTTCACATATTCTCTCAACCCCTCCACAGTTTTACAGATTCACTGAAATTAGGAATGGAATAGGAATACTACCACATCATATATGCATACTGATGTGAGCAGTGCTGATTTGGACTCATATATGTGGATATGGCATATCCACACAAATCTATTTTCACTATTTATTTTAAGTGCCTCTACATTCCATATAACAAACAAAAAACATCTTCCCAAGTCTGTAAATCCTTGTTAGATGCTTCACTGACTGCATGGAAAGTCTATGCATTCATATTAGATGACAATGTGAATACCTCTGAAATGAGTGATTCACTGATTACAGTATCAGAACTTTCTAATCTCCAGGTGCTGCCTTTCCAACCATTTGTTTGTGCATTATGCATAACAGCATGCAGGTTCCCAAGGGGACACCAGAGAGCAGCTTCATTCTGAAGGTACGTGGAAATAAAATTAGAGTAAAGGAGTAAAACATTATTTCTTACCATCTGGTACTTGTTTCTGACCAGGTAACCTCTTAAGAGAGCCTGCAGAGCAATAGTAGCATCTCGCATGCACTGGTATCTTTTGCGGACCACATACATGCGCTGGAACTTCTGAATAATGATGGCAGCCCGTGTTCTGCGCAGGAACTTGGCATAGCTATGCAAGAAAGATTGCAATAATACCTGTAACTGTTGTCCAATATTTTAATACTGTTTTTTACATCCTGTAAATTTATTCACTTTCTCAGGAATTGCACACTTTCCTTCAGAAAGCTGTCAGCAGTACCACGTACTGACTTGCTATTTTACCATACAGCAGTACAACAGAACGATGAACAGAAACCTTGCAAGGTTTTCCAGGAGTTGTTTTCACTTGTTCTAGAAGCTGTGCTACAGAGCTGGCAAAATAAATTCAGCTTCATTTCTCATCACCTTTTCTCCAGCTTTAAACCTATTTCTGCTTCCAAACTTCCTCTCCTAAACTCACCCTGTAGAAGATGTTTGCTCACTCCTGGTCTTCTCAGGAAGACAATTGCAAAGCATTGTGACATAAGCCTCTCTTCAAAGGTAGATGCTTACAGTTTTCAAAACCATCTTGTCTTTAATGATGCCACCTTCACTCCTACTCTTTGGCTCATGCAGGGCCATCACTCAGGAGTAAATCCAAACAAATGACTCTGGCTAACCTAATTCCCTTCACAGCTGCATTCTGGGTGACAAATCACTTCTCTAGCTGCACAGACCCAGTCAGGAGCAGATATGGAAACTGGTCAGTGACAATTTAACCAGAAGTCCTGCTTTACCTCACTTTCAGATATATCTCCTAGAATTAGTTTTATTCTGCTCCCACTAACAACATACTGTTGTAAGCATCATCTGGCTAGGGTGCTACTGTCCTCTTATGAAGGTCAAAAACAGGCAGAAGAGACACACTCATTATATTCAATTTCCTTAATTTTCCTGTAAAATCATTTCCTCTCCGCCAGCATAGAAAGGAGAGAGCAAATATATCACATTTAAATGTCCTACTTAAAGGTATCTGAATTGAGGCTAGTGTGGATTTTCCCCAGAGCATTGCTTACCATCGTGCCTGGTACCCTCTGACATATCTCTGAATGGTGATGGCAGCCTTCCTCATACGCATGTACTTCTTTCTCATCAGCCAGCCCCGGATTGTCTTTTGGATGCGGATACAGGCAGCTCTCAACTTATCTGCCCTTATTTTTTCAAGATAGGCTACTTGACCAGCCCGGAAAAATATTTTTGTCTTACCAAACTGGTACTTATCCTTGTCCTATTTTCAGAGGTAAAAAGATGATCAGTTAGAGCATTAAATGTTAGCAGATTTAAAAAAAAAAAAAAAGACATGAAGGCTAAATGAAAGTACCATCAGTAAAGAGGCAAATTTACCTGTGTAATATTTAAAGTAAATCTAGACTTGAATTAGCTAGTGAAGGAGAGTATTTTCTCTGCATGATTCTGTTAACAAATTAATGTAAAAAGGTCACAAGCAGGGCCTGAAGAAATAAAACAAGGTATTTGCTTAAAGAAGAATGCCACAAAGTTTGTGAATGACATGGAAGGCTATAAGAGATGAAGAAGAGGCCCAGAGGATGAAAGTGATACAGGCAATGCACATTTGAAATTTCTTGCTTAAGCAGTGGAAACTGCCCAATTTCAACCATATTATACAGCACAAAGAAAGCAGCTCAGGCTTCAAACGTGTACTCATCATTTACTGACACCAGGACTGAGCCAGAACAAAACACAGCTATGCTCCTGAAACACATCTGAAATTTCAGAACTAAAGCAGGAAGAGAATAATATTTTATCTCTGCATGGCTGCTGCCCTCCTTAGGGGGAAATCCTGAGACAACAGAAACCATAGAAAAGTACGATAAAAAAATTATTTTGTTGATTTATTGATGCCAAGTTGAAATGAATGGCAAAAGATTTTAGTTAAGTCCAGCCAATGACACAGAATTCAGAAAGTCAACCTGTCTGCAGAATACTTATTTTTCTTATTTCCATAAACATCTTAACATTGGCATTGTACTTCAACAAGGTGAATTTCTTGCTTTTGTATCTTTAGAAAACTTTATTTCTTTCTCTTCTGCGTAAGTCTCAGTTAATCACCCTCTACTTGGGCAATACTTAGAACTGTCTCTTTGTAGCCTGACTTCCTCCACTGCTCATTGGTTCTTAAAAAATCCCAAGAAACCACATCAATTCAGGTGCAATTCTGGTGCTAATGGCATAGTCTGGAAACGAAGGGCTGCAAAAGGAGGTAAGAGTTAAAGCAAGGGGCTGCTGTGGTATGACAAAGGCTGATGGCACTCAGCAAGGAGACCTATCTTTATTCCTTCAGATTCCAAATGCTTTAAGGACTACATCTAGTACCAGAATCAGCTTCTCCAGGACATTTTTACATGTCTGCTTTCGGTCACTCAGGACATCTTTCTGCTTCATCAGAACACGGTAACGGCTGAAGAACTCTTGGTATGTCCACCTGTTCCATAAAACAGAGATGGCGTCAGCTCAAACAACAAACAATTCTCTTACAAAAAATAACTGTAGCTGAAAACAATCTAAAAAGCTGCAAACACACCTGGAGGGGAAACCAGCTGCACTGATTCGGATGGTCTCCAGGACACCGCAAGCTCTCAGCTGCTGCACTGCTCGCTTTTCGTCAAATCTGTGTGGGATTAAAAAGAACCTGTGGGTGTGGGGTTAGTGTTACCCAGTGCCTTTGGATCCGTGGGATCTGACAACTGGATAGCAAGTACAGGTAGTGCTTCCACAACTCAGCAATAACAGAGAACAGCCTGATCACAGAATTCAGAATTGCCTGAGCTGCTTCAAGAAGCTCATCTACAGAGGCCTTGTCCCATTTCTCACCAGCCTGCCTGACACACGTGGTCATGGAGGTCTTTTTGTGCCCAGCTGTTAAACAGGCATTTGAGAAAAGCTCTGAGCAAATTCATATATGAAAAAAGATTAGGAATAACTGGAAATAAGAAAACAACGTAATTAGTAAAAGCAAATTCCAGCAAATGTAAGATATGCTGTCAGTCAAATTCAAAACAGCTAAACTGAAATTGCAGGTATTTCTCACATATCACCATGCAAGAAAAAAAGCTCACAAAGAACCCTCTACTCCACAACATGCCCTGCTGTAAGCACATATCAGCACGCACATAACAACAGAAATGAGGCACACCATTGCACTCCCGACTGAGCAATGTTTAGCACAACCTCAACCCTGAGTCCTTGGGGAATTCCCTCCGAATCCCAGGCCTACATGAACCATACACAAACCAACTTACGTGAATGGAAACTTGAAGTCGTTAGGCTTAATACAGCGCACGTAGTGTGGAGTTGTAGCGTTCAGGGTTTCCATCAGCAGATGAAGAGAGTTTCGAAACTTATTGAAAAAGAAGGGGAAAACATCAAGGAATAATCTCAACTGCCATGTTTGAAAGAATCTCAGGAAGTAGACTGAGCAACACTTGCTTATTCGTGATAGTGCTTTTGGTAGAAAACACAACATCAACTTGTTTTTGTTATGGCAACAGATACTAGATCCAGATATCATTTTGGGGTGAACTACATTACAGCCAGAGCTCTAAATGCTAGACTTTATGGGAGTAAAACTCCCTACAGGCATGTGATAAATTACAAAAACATGTGATAAACTGATTTATTTTCAGCTTCTGCCTATCTCTTCTATGCTAAAACTTGTCCAATCCATCTCTTCATGAGTGAACTTCATGGCATTACTAAACAGCCATTTAATTTTATATCAACTTCAAATAAAATTTAAAATCAACAGAAAAGAACAATTATAATTTGCTTTGGCTCCAGTGATTCCAGTGTCACACCTACTGATGAGAACTCTGGATGATATTCTAGAAGTCCCAGACAAAGGGAACTGCTCAATAGCACAGTGGTACAGACTGGCAAGTACATTAAAACTGAGTACCAAACTGTCACAAAAAGTTCTCATTGGCTTCAATGAATATTCCAAGGGACAATCCACCATACATAAAGCGCTAGCTGAGGACAAATCCATCCTGAGAAAACATCTGTTAAATCTGTTGATTGGAAATTAACAAAGAATTCAGCCATACCGATTTACACACTTTTAATACAATTCTGGCACATACAGATGGATATTTTATGTTTAGCCCTCTGTGAGTTTTCTGAGGATTGAACCCATACTTTTGAATTGAGTCAATGAATGTGAAAACTACCAAAAAGACACAGTACAAGATTTTCAAAGCTTCTCAGCATCCAACCTGTTAAACCTACCTCGCAAAAACATTAGTTTCTGATTTGGCACCACATTAAGAATTGAGCTCCCTGAAACTCTGGCCCAAATTATGTTAGTAATTATGGTATATTTGCATTAACTGTATGTCACGAACAACTGCAGTGGTCCCAAAATCACTAGGGACCCCAGGAATCACTAGCCTACCCAAACACCTACTGGACAGAGGAAGGTAAAAAGCAAGATTATTTCACACAGCTGCATCCTTAAACTCACCTGATGTCCCACAGTTTTCTTATGCTCCTTGCTAGTTTGACCTGGCCTGGCCTTGGCTGGTTTTACAGGAGTTCGAGACAACGGCACACGGCCTGAAGAGGTGGCTGATGTGGGACTGATGACCTTCTCCTCATCCTGGAATAACTCTGGCAGCAGCTTAAACTGGTATAACAGCAAAAAAAAAAAATCACAGAGAGTAAGAATGCAGCAAGTGATGGCACACATTTGTGCTTAAGGTGGTTACAAACCAGGCTCTGTTTTCTTCAATGCCACATAGGAAAACAGGAATAAATAGCAATCAAAACTATTGATTGCTTTAATTTTAAAATTTAAAATATTAAAATATTTAAAAATAAATAGCAAACAAAGTAAAATAGCATTCAAGATAGCAGTACAGTGAATGGGTCATGGTTTAATACTAAAAATGTGTGGATTTGATCAGTGAGTCTCCTTCTGAAGATAAAATTCTGATTTGAGTTTTCTTTTCAAAGAGCCAGCAATAGCTTCCACGTGAAACTGTCAGATACTGACAGCAGTTTTGTAAGTACCAACTGCAATTATATATGGCTGCTTTGACGATAGAGGGAAGCAACGAGGTCCTTTCGTATTCCAGTGGTGCATAAAATTTCTTTGTGTGGTTGTGCAATATATAGGACACTGAATAACCCTGCAAGCAACAAAGATTATTCCTCCTCTATCACTCTAAATTGAAACAAGAGGAATCATCAGCTAAAAAGCTGTCAGCTAAATTCACGTGACTGAAGAGCTGCTATCAGACCTGTGGGAGTGGAAGAAAAACCTGAAAAATCTTTCCACCTATCATTCAGATCTTCCGGTTCCCTTTCTCTAATGACTACAAAATACACCCATAGATAATAGCTGCCTTGAGATAACTTGTAACTAAAAATAACACCATCAGGTCTTTCTACCAAAAATGGCATCACTTCAGAAGCATGACAAAAATAAGAAAATCTGAACTTCTCTATCTGTCAGTGAATAATCATTCATAGCATCTGTGCACTTTCCCACAAGAGACAGGAACATTCATTTCATAATGCTAAAGGTGCTTGGGCTAAGTACAACCTAAAAAATAAAAAATTGCTTTTGCCTTTTGGTGAGCATGCATGATATCCAACAAAACATGCTGTGCAACAAAATGGTATTTGTGCTCTGTTGTGTGCCAGATGGGCTAGCAGAAGGCATCAAACAAAAATTCTGTGCTAGCATCTAGCACAGAACTCTAGCTTAACATAATGGCTCTGAATGTTATAAAGATATCCTAAATCACTGGATTTAAAGAGGAGTATTGCAATTCAGCTTTATCTCACCTAAGTCTCACAGGTCAAGAGCACTATTACCTTAGATTCCCTTAAATTACCACCTTAGCTCTGGATGAATGACATCTCCAGAGGGTGATTTAGCCTGTCTCCTTCCACTGACTGGACAAAGACTTTAGGATGTCTGGAAAGCTCATTCAGCTGCCTGCAGTCAGACAGTATGAAGCTATGTTTGTAGCCATCTAAATTACATAGCTGAGTCCTTTAATTCCATATAGGAACTTTTTTGAATGCAATACGCTTTGTCTGAAAGTACCGATGCTTTAATGCAACAAGGGCAAAGGTGAGGAAGAGGTTCCCAGTGTCTGAGTGCTGGATGGATGAGCTCTAAGCTACACATTCCCTCCCTCTTCCCACTCCTGAGAAAGCCTGTCTGTAAAAATGGATAAGTACATTTCAAAATCACAATTTTCAGTTACTGCATACAGAAGAAAGGTGCAACATACAGCAGCAGAGGTCAACAGGAGAGCACTGCTGACAAGATCCACACTGTAGGGGCACTTCTGTTTTGGTTTGGGTTGTTTTTTTCCTATCTTATCAGTTTTCTTTGTTTTACAGAACACTAGGAGTGTTCAAAGAGAGGGAAAACACTGATCAAAGGGCAGATAATTCACAGGGTAGAAAACAAGCAAGCATTTTTCCCCTGTAATTTTTTCCAACTACTTGACATTCTGCTGATATAATCTTACTGACAATTTCTTTCAATACAGATCCACAATAGAAGATCTTAACAACATGCCAGTAGCAAGCACAGAAGCTGAGGACATGCATGTACTTTCATGATACATGCACACAAACTGAACTGATTCAAGCAGGTGCTGTGGGTGGATTTAAAGAGAAAGCCAAAATATATAATTCAACACTACACTGCCTGCCAAGAGAAGAGTTTGTCATGCACTTCAGAGAGCAAAGAAGCATTTGAGCTGTATGTTCAAACCCCTAGCAGCGAGAGTGGGCATGGGCAGGATGACAGATGATGCACTCAGTTGAGAATTACCTTCTGTTGAATGTGCACAGCAAACCCAGAGAGGAGCAACAACAAAGAAAGAACAAAAATCAGCAATATGATCATATTTAAGTTACTAATAAACAGGGTCTGCTGAAAAATAAAAATGAGACATTCTCAAATTCAAATTTTGGAAAACATTTTGGTAAAATTTACCATTGGGAAAAATTGGTCTTGTTTTTTATCACTGAGACTGGACTGACTTATTATAGTGAGCTGGCAGCCCCCGAGCTGCTGCAGCGCTCCCTACAGCAAAGCAACTACCTGACATGTTTCAGTGCTTCTCTCAGAGGAAAGTTTGCTGTAGTTCTTTCATTATACTACACATTTTAATCATTTAACTTCATAAATCAGCTCAGGATACAAACAAAAGAAGAAAGTTGGAATTCTTGATAGAATAGCATAATTTTAAGCAGTCTGTCCTTGATACCAAGCTTCCTGGGGCACTAGAGCTAGCAAATTCCCAAGGGTCATCACACCACAATGTTAAGTTAATTGACTTTACCTTTCAAAAGAGCACAACCAGCATTTTTTACATTAAAAAAGCAGATAATGCCACTGAAGGCTTGTTCTATAATATTACTTCAAGCAAAGTATTTCCATTCAGATATTATCTGTCATAGACATTGAGAAGGTGAGGCTCACTAAGTTCTGGTTCATGTCCTCCATGTTTGTAGATTTCCTTCCTCTCATTTTGCTTCTGGGACAGAACTTGTCTCCTGCAACACTATTCTGCTCAATTGTCAGGCCATAAGCAAGCAGTTTCTGCTTTCAGATTAAAAAAGCCTTAACTGCTAAGCCTTCTTATGGTACTACAGTATATTAGAGGGAAAAAAAAAAGGGAACATTTTGATCTATTGAAATCAGTGGCTAAATACATACAGTTCTCAGCTGGAAAAAAGGCTACAGGACTTCCTAAATTCAAATGGATAAACAAGTAAATGTGATATAAACTATGTTCATCTTCAGTCAAGGGAGAAAAATTTCCTGGTTTTATGAAAGATTTCTTAACTTAAGGCTTTATAATGCTTAACTCAAGGCATTATAACTACAGAGAGAAACAAAAAGAATCCTTATACTAACCTTACTTGATTTTAGGACCTTAATTTGTTCTTCATAAACTGTGTCCTTGTTCTTTTCCAGAAAGCCTTCACACTGATATTCCACCTGAAAAGAATTGTTTAAAAAAACCCCAAAAACTAAGTATGTAATAAGTAGCACAGAATCCACATCTATAACATTCACATTAAAATATAATTCTTCTGGATGTTGAAATTATCTGCTGAAAATGCAGATCTTGCTCCAAGACAGTGCTTTCCAGTAACTGTTAAACATCAAAACATATAGAGAGGAATACTGCTATTGCAGTAGACCTGATATATCTCTGCAGAGCGGTGCCTGTGGTAAGACAGCATGACTGAATGGTTACTGTAAAGGCGAAGAATCAAAATTTGTATTAAGCATGTCTGTACTGAAGTCATCAGGACTGCAAAATTGTGAGAAACCTGGGTACAACTGAGAACAAAATATCTCATCTCATTACCTGACAGGCAATTAGTAAATCTGCCTGCAAGTTGTTAGGAAAATGTCTATTTGCACTCAGAAAGATTATTTGTTTGAGAATCAGTAAGTCTGCCTGTTGTGACAACACCCTGTGAGAACACGTGGCCTTTCTCTATCACAGGGCCACAGATTCTTGATCAAAAACCGGCCGGAGCTTCACATAAAAACCTAATATTCCACAGTCCTAATTCCAGGCTGAACAAAAACTGAAAGTTCCAGTCACAAGTTTACACCTTAGAATTCAAAGACAGTTAGCATAAGGATGGCAACTCTGCTTTCAGGTCTCGCTCTGATCTTGTCTCAGCAGAAGTGCAGGCTAAAAAAACACAATAGCGAGCCATTAAAATGACTCTGCTCTTTCAGAGCAGACAAACCGGCGTCCATCAGCAGACATCTTCCAGTACTGCCACTTAATAATTCCTACACAATCACACTATCCCCCAGGCTGCAAAACAACATCTAATATATTCCTAGGAGGAACACAAGGGGATTTTCCAAGGTCTGCCCATAACTCAAAGCCCACTGCACGTTATTTCAGGTACCACTTATGTTCTTACTGCGGAGATGATGCCACGAGAGGGCAGCAAGATCTCTGCTTTCTCCCAGAAAAGATGACGACAAGGCACGCAGCTCCCTCACATGTCAGCTACAGTCTTATTTTTTCAAGATGTCTGTCTGTCCTCACATAAGCACACAGGAAAGCACACGTTGCTTGGCACACACAATGCACTGGGGCTCAGAGCTCAGCCAGTACCTGCCTGCAGCTCCTTTTAGCCTTCCTTGGACCACGATTCTCAGAGCAGGCACAGGAACATCCAATTTTCAAACATCAAACTTTAGACTATTGAACGGTATAAGAAACATAAATTAAATCCTTCTTGTTCTCTCATGTAGCAAATGAAACAGAACTCACAAACCTGTGTATGGTCACAGAGCTCTCAGGGCTTTCATTAAGATAACACCAGAAACAACAAGAATAGGATCTCTCCTGTGTAATTTGAAGAACCTCTGAGAAATCAAGAGGAGGCAAATAAAGTACTCCAGGCCCTCTAGTCAGCACATCCAGACTGATGATAAGAATTCCGGAGCTTGCGCAAGCTTGTAGCCACAGCTTTTTGACAAAGCTGACAAAATTCTGAACCACCTTCTTTATTTAACAGGACGAGTATCTTAAACTGGATTTTATCTTTTTTCTTTCAACCCAGCTGGGTTGTGTGCTGTCAGGGCTGGACAGCACATGCACTCCACTGAGTTTGCCAGAAGCAGCTGCTCACTGACCAGAAGAGGCGAAAGGCGTGAAGAGCGAGACTCCAGCGATAACAGCGGGATGTGTTGTTAGCTTGTTGCCTGTTTGCAGCAAAGCTGGCATTCATTTGTTGTTGGTCTAGCTAACACTATGGATAGATTCATGATTTTCTATTTTGCCTAATGTAATTGGGATTCATGTTGTGACTTGCAAATGCACATTTTGAACAAAGGACGGTGAGTGATTACAGCATGTGATAGGAGTCAGGAGCTCTTGTTTGTCTTCCTGGCTCTGCACAGCTGCCAGCTCAACTTTCTTTGGAGCTGGTGTACAGGCGGGCAAGAAGCCGAGCAGAAAATTAGGCTGCTGTCCACCAGTCAGCCCGTCAGCTTGTTCTTTCTGCCTCGTGGCCAGTGGGAATGCTTCCTGGGCACTCCCTACCCCACCTCATCTCACTGAACGGCATTAACCAAAAACTGCTGCTGAAACCACACCAGCTGAAGTGGCTCACCCTGACTGAACTGAGGGAGAAAGCAATCAGCTGAAGCCTCCAGCAGATTGAACGGTGCTGTAACAGGCACACAGAGCCGATAGCTTCATGAACTGGCATGAGATACAGAAACAGAAACATCTGTCAATTCACAGCCCCAGTTTTGCATCCAATTTGCAGACGGGTTTCACCAGGCGGTGGGACAGCCCAGCATCTGTCCCATACACATCTGAGCAGTTCCTAGGCACAAGCTTCCCCCAGGCTGGGAACACCACAGCCCTGCTCCCTGGTGCAGCACTTGTCTCAGTCTCTCCCTCACCACCCCCCACCTGCACATCTGAAAAGAGCTAACCAGCAGAAAACTCCTTACCTTGTCAGCAAAGTGTTTGATGATAAAAGCCTTATTGGATAAACGTGGTTTTTCAAAGAGGGCACATTTATTCAAATGAGTATTGTACAGTTTTTGGGCCCACGTGTCATCCGAGCCTTTTGGCATCTACATAAGAGAACACAAAGCCATTTAAAATGTCCTGCAAACTTTTTCAGTAGCAAAGGAAACTAAGGAGGTGGGCACAATATTTTTCAGTTTGCTTTCAAACTCTGGCTCCTCGGATTTCCAGCACTGCCCTAAGCAAGTAGCCACGTCCTTGCTTTCCAGACACTGTGGACTCGGCACAGCCCTTATCGCTGCTACGCGACACGTACGATGCTCACAGCACTTACAGTGTCACACACACACGCCGGTGAGGATCCCAGAGAAATGGTACCTGACTGACAGTGGGTCAGAATTTATCTACCACCACCAGGCTGAGTTCCCGCTGAATTATCATAGACTCATTAAGGTTAAAAAGAAAAAGAAAAACATGACTAAAATCATTTTTTCTCCTTCTCTGATTGCCAATTCTGTTTCTACATTCCTTAAAGTATTTAAACAGCAGAGCATCAAAATAATGGCTATATACAGATTATTTTTCCCTGTGAGGCCCCAGGTAGCAGGATAGATGATGACTTCTTTCTCTATGAAAGCCCTTGAAAACACACCTTGCATTCCTCGTCTAACAGATCCAGAACTCCCATTTTGGCTTCTATGAGGTTGATGCAAGGCTGATTGTCATAGAAATCAATCAGGGTCCATGGTATTTGTTCTTTCATGTATTCTTCTTGTTCCAGCTTAAACACATGCTATGGGGCAAAAAGAAAACAGTTTTCCGTGAAACAAAATGCAGAATAAATACATCAAACTCCCACTTGAATTCACCTTGGCACATTTAATCCAGGCTGTCAAGTGGTGCACAAGTTAAACTGAATAAACCTTTTATCAAGTAAGTGTATGAAAGACAAATTAACCTTTTTTTCTGGCCTAAAAACAACAGACTGAATTAATGCATTCATCCATACTCTGTGCATATAAGGTCTGCTTTTCCTTCTCGCACATTGTTCCACAGTTACTATAAGCTTCTTTTTCTAAAAATAACACAAGACCCTGAAAAAGCTTCAGAACAGGAACAGCAACTTTTAAATTGGGATTTGACACACACTTATGATTTCAAATTGACGAATATTGCTCTATTTCAAGTAAAATTACACAATAAACCTTTTGTGTTTTCTTGTAAAACAGCCGTTCCATTTTCTCTCAAATGACTGATAAGTTTTTCCGGAGATGACGTATTACACTAAATATACTCCCAGCAAAAACCTGCAAGAATGACTAAGAGTATTAGCACAACAAATTTTGTGGAAAATGCATCTGGTACCAAGATCAATAAAAACGGTGTTGGATAGTTTTAAAAATGTATTACTGAAAAAAAAAAAGCAAAAAAAAAAAGCCCCTGCACAGCTTAAAAAAATGTGCATAGGAAATAAACTTCAGGAAAAAATACATGATAAAATATTAAACAAGGAAACTGTGGTCTTAACAGCACAAGCATGCTTTTTAAGAATTAAAAATACTGCTGATTCCACTTATTTTAAATTATATTTTATCATCTATTTAAATTTTAATGCATACCAACTGCTGTAACAGGCAAAAATAAATTCAAAACATATCCCAAGCAACACCAAAGAGCAGCACTACAGGCACTATATAGGGGGTAGCCAGCAACACCTATAGTTTTGGAATCAGCCTTAATTGCCCCCTTAATTCAGCTCAGAAGTCCATAAACACTCGCAGTTTTCCAGCACACACCAGTAAGACAGCACAAGCCGCCCTGACAAAGCAGTTTATCCTTTTTATTTCATTAGCTTAACATGATCCTTTCCAAAACAGCGCTCCTTAACAGTGCCCGTGGGAGCCCTTCCATGCTCATCCACTTAACAGCTGCATTACATGCAAGTTAATTCCTGACAGGAAAGTAAATGATAACATTTTATTGGTGCATCGTATCTAAGCCATCTACACATAAACCCATTTCTTTATTATAAAAAATTAGCAGTTTGTGGAATGGTTCTCTCAGCAAGGGTTGACCAACGTGCTGTCCTAGGGGCCCTTACATCATGCTTGCTGCACTAATCCACAGCACCACCTGCTCCATTCTGCCCAATGTGTAGGGAAGCAGAGCAAAGACTTAACAAAAACCTGGCCAGCACAAAAGTACCAAGCTGTTAAATCAAAAGGCTGGATACTAGGGGAGGATCACAGCATCATAAAATAAAGCCACGCTGTAGATAGAGAAGATGTCACGGTTTCATGTTTATCTAAGTTGTGACATTTGTCAAAGCAACATCATCTTTAATTATCCCAATTCCCGAAGCCGTCCTTTCTCAAACAGCAGCACAGAAGCTGCCTCTTCCATCGTTCTGCGTCCTCCTGCCTCGAGTAAGAGACAAGAGACAAGCTGTTGGACGAGGGAGAGGATGGGGTGCAGGGCCAGCCCACGTGCTGCTTCAGCATCTCAGGCAGTGCATTTGCTGACTGCCAGCACCATCCCACAGGGATTTCAGCAACCAGTACATCTGCCTGCTGCACTGCATGTAGCAAAGGCTGCAGTCCTACGGGTCTGTGTCCACAGGGCCAGTCTGGCAGTTTACAAAGGAATCACACAAACACCTCTTGACTGCATCCTTTGTGAAACACGTGGGAAAGAGAACACGGGAGCAGTGATCCCATCCCAACAATAAACGAACCTTTATTATTTTCACAGAATGATTTTTTTTTCTGTAGAGCTGAGAAAACTCTGAAATACCTTATGCTTAGCAGTTACGACATGCAGCTTATGGAGCTGAAGCCATCTGCAGCACTATAGATACAGAACCACCATTCCGGACCTGGGAAGCTAACCTCAGTTCCAACATGCTGCTTACTCCCAATCCGTGTCCCTGCCGCTGGGATAAACAATTGCTAAGGGTGATCCAGTTCTGCAAATACACACCACCACTGAAGTGCTCTTATAAATATAGTTCAAAGCTATTCCAGCACTGCAGCACAGCCTAGCAACAGGCCTGGCATAAATAACTTGCCTCATCATTATGCAGGTAAGATATATAATTAAAAATGTCACTGAGGCTGACAGGAGAGAGAGAATCATGATCTCTCTGAAGGAGGGAGAAGAGGCACTTCTTGCCACACGTCAGTGATCATCTTAAGGACATGACTGTAAACCCTCAAAAAATAATGCCATTTGCAATAGGAGAGAAAGTGAGCAAGGCAGATTTCCAGCAATGAAGTTCTGCTCTCTGCTGTCAGTGTAGAGACTCTTGTTGCAGGTTATAAAGACACAACTAACTCAAACTTCATCCATACGGTGTTCTCATTGACAGGCAATCTCAGGGTCTTAATTGCTAGGCACTGCTTCTGTCTTACAATTGTTACTGTGATCAGAATTTCAAATAGTCCCAGAGCAGCAGTTAGTCATAAAATCTATTTTCAGGAGATAGTCAATCTTTCCCCAGCCCCTAAAACCCACGGCCAGGACAGCTGGTTAATAGACTGAAGGAATTCATCCTAACCACTGGGGACCCAATTAGCAGAATGGACTTTGGTGAGAGGAAAGGGAAGAGGAAATGCCAGTAATTTCCTTCTTACCATATTGAACTGCTGCTGCAGTTTTTCATTGGCATAGTTGATACAGAACTGTTCAAAGCTGTTGATTTCAAATGTCTCAAATCTGAAAGTAGATATTCAACAATATTTGTTCAGTGAAAAGACAGATTAAATGATTTCACAACTTTAAATTCCCTCCCAGTGATCGAATTCATTGCATTATTCTAGGCATAAAAACCATAACCATGTAACAAAGCACATGGGGAAATAGCAAGTCACAGAGCAAGTTCAGAAATGCTTTTTCGGCAGGGATGAAGAACACAGGGAAGACATCGATGTTCCTAGAGAGCACGTTAGTTACCTCTGTCAACTCTGACCATGAGGTGACAACTGGCATACGACCTTCTCCAATACAATACATAATGGAACAACCAATATAAAAAATTTGAAATCCCACAGTAGATGTCAAACTTAAAAGTCAAGACAAAGATCTTGGATGGCTTATCAAAACTAAACACCTACTCACTTCACCTGGAAAAAGCAACAGGTAAGGGTTTGTTTTAGGGTTTTTTTTTTGTGTTTTGACTTTTTGGTTGGTGTTTGTTTGTTTGTTTGTTTGTTTAATCCACACAGTGCAGCATGACAAAGACCAAAATAATTTGTGGTAGATAATCATGTAAGAGGTAATGCACCTCTAGCAAAAAGACTCACCCATAGATGTCCAACACTCCAATGAAAGAATGTTGCTTTACAGTAGAATGAAGGGCTTTGTTCACGTGATCTACAATCCAGTTAAAGAGATTAGCATAGATATGTTTGGCAAGTGCATCTCTGGCATTGATGGCATGGAGTTTAGAAACTGGCTTGATGTAGGTTTCAGTGGCAGTTGCAAGCTTTCTATGGCAAAGCCAGTGAGCCATCTCTTCATACTCCACACCCATGAGGTCACAGAAGATGGTGAGGGGATCATGTTTGGGCTAATAAAAACAAAATCATTAGGTCTTGAAATAGCATTACTGGTAGCATACATGCAGTCACAATCAGAAGAACTGCCTGCCTGCAGTGATCTAACCATAAGCAGCAAGTGCAGCTCCCTTAGCTTATCTTTCTCCAGAGCACAAGTTCCCTACCCACATATCACATTCACAACACTGAAGTAAATTACTGAAACAGTTTCCCCAAAGGCATTTCCCTGTACCTGTGTTCGTAAAAAGTCCCACACAGGCAACGTGCAACCCCCACAAAAATGAATCATCTAGCTTCCCAGGGACGGACTTTGCATTTTGAATACCTCTAACTGTCTTAGTTTTGAGTAAAATGCAGAGGACAGGGCATCAGCTATGTGCTTATGACAGAACGGACTACAGCTTCTGTGTAGTGCTCTCCTCTAACCATATACACCATGGCAGGGAGTGACAGGTAATGAAGGCTCACAGCTCAAGCTAAGAATGAATACGAAGAAGTGTCAAAGTGATTTAGCATTCTGGTCTCAGAATTTAAAGGAGTATTTTCCTGCTGAAGTCTGGAGACAAATGTTAAGAGATCAGAGAACAGAAAGGATGTTGCCAAACTCTCAGATTGGACTTAAAAATGTTAAATTAAAAAAAAAAAAAAAAAAAAGACCTTTGGTTTATGGTGTCAAACCAACTAGCATGGTTTGCACAGTGAAATGGGAATGGGTATATAACATTTCTGCATAAAAATCAGTGCAGAGGGTTTACTTCTCAGTGAGTTAAGTCACCATACTTCGTTACTAACGAGCAAACCAGAAGAGAAATCAAGGACAGACAGGTCTTTCCTTTGAAGGAATTCCCCTAACACTACTTCCTCATCATATTCACCTCGCACTCTATGGCTCAAGAGCATGCTGACGTGAAGCATCTTGACAAGAACAGATTATAGGGAACCGTTACTACATGCCCAATAACTTCGAGTACATCAGTTTTATCTTCCTTTTTCTATGTCCTTCTGCTTCTCTGGGGCTTACTGCAGTTCTTAGGGCATACAGTCCCCAAGGCAGTGCTGTCACACCCCTAAAATCCAGTTAACCGAGCACATCTTCTTTGGGCTTAGCCACACCACTTTAACTGGCTCAGAAAACAATAATAAAGCAATAACAACAAAAATAACAAGAACTGCACAAGAGTTCCACATTAGGGTTACTCAAAGTGACATTAAAGTGATTAATTCACACAGCATGGTGTGGAGACATTCACTGAGCTCCCCAAAGCACACCCTTGCATCACTGCAGTGAGACCCATCTGGATGGCGGCAGAGCTCTGCACAACACAGCTATTGTCAGAGAACAACACAGCTCAGGTAGCTGAAGGCAGGGAGCAGACATTTGTCTCTGCCTGCTACATGCTTACCACATCAGGATAGGATTGCACAGGAACTTTCAGCTTTGTATTATTCATTCAGTGGGATTACTGCATCGGGGATATTCATTACAATCCAGGCTACCTCATCATGTTCTGGGCCTCATCTGCTTCCCACCTGCGATCATCAAATGATGCTTCCTTTGTAGTCAAAACCTTTTTAAGACACATCAAAGAGCTAGACCATGGTTGTGGTTTCACAGCAACTATCTGTTAGATTCCTCAGGTGATGTCAGAGCAGGCACACTAATTAGCTGTGGTCCTACGGAGGACCTGTTGTCTCCAGAAACTGCTACTGCAGATGCTTGAGAAATCAACTGCTAGCAAGGTGAAAATAAAGCCTGCAACTGCTGCTACTCTTTGAAGAGAGAATGATGAAGGCTGTGTAGTACAGCAGTAGGCATTCAAGGAAAGGCAGAAGGAGAAACTGCTCACTTGTAAATCCAAGGAAAAGAAGAGTGACAAGAATAGAACAAGCCAGATCTTTTTTGCTTCCCTTCTCCAGAATAATAACTTCAGTAAGAAGCTTTGGTCTTTACTGAGTAAAGAAGTTTCGCCCTTATCAGACTTCATACTTCTCAATGTGGACTTCCAGAAAGTTAATAAATGACTGAAAAAGCCACGATAATCTTAAATGCATCACATGAATCACATCTGTATATCCTTGGCTCCCATCTAGACAACCCAGAGGACTTTGCAATACATTTGCTTTGCAATTATTTGGCTGGTTTGGTATTTAACATAAAGCAGCCCATCCTGCAAACCATTTACTGTTGGCAGGGAATGTATTCATGTAGGAATATAAAGATCTAGATATCTGCCCAGGATTTCAAAGCTAGTCTGTCTAGAAGACCTTTCTAGGACAGACCAATTACAATACTGAAAAGAAATTAAGGCAATCACAGTTATAATACAAAGAATACTGTCTAAAGGTCGTAAACTAAGAAGAGTTGGATCCACTTCCAAAAAGAACATAAACAAATTAGAAACAACACAGTTTGCATTTTTATGTTATTACTTTTTTTTTTCCAGGAGAGATTCCTGCAAACAAGCAAAAGACAGGACTGCCAGAAGAGAAAGCACGCTCCTGAGCTCATCTACTACTTACAGGAATGGTGCAGCTGTCTGAATCCCGAGCTGCAAACTCCACATTGCCCAAGTGAAGGATGCCAGCAAGGATTCGAAAAATTCCCATCTGGTAGGAATCACTAATCCCTGCAAAAATGATGAATAAAATGTTTTGAGTGGAGAGAGAAGTAAAGAATCATGAGTCATGGCTGAAAAATTTTATGAAGAGGAGAAAAACTATACTAGTATGTGTGGGATTTTGTAAGAGAAATTGGTATTTGAACATGCTCCTTGGCTCCAATTCTATCAAAACCACCTTATTACCAGATGCAAAGTAGATCCAGAGAAATGAACTATTTAATTTGCTGTTTCAAAATGCTTTCCCAGAGACCTCCAACACTGTACTTTGGGTACCCAGCATTTATGTATGTTTATATTTGTTCTTCTACACTAGATATGTGATTGCACTGCAATTTAGTATCACCTAAAGACAATAAAAATATCTCAATCCCTGAATTTAGTTAAACAGTATCAAATACCAAGAAAACATACCCAGGCAACATGGAAAACATTTGCTGGTGTATCACATTTGGGATATGATTATATTTACTAGTTACCTAGCAAAGTGCAGGCTTGTCTGGTGTTCACCATTTCCTTAGCATCATCAATGCCATCAATCACAGGGCTTCCACCTTGCTTTGTGTAATGAAAGTAATTTGCATTCCCTGTAAGACAAAAACCAACTCTTTTACACACAGCAGTGCGGAAACTCAAATTAAGTTGCTCTTGACAAATGATTGAAACCTGATTTGAAATATCTCAGTATATTTTTTGTTTCCTGGTTCTTAGCATCCTCTTCATCTGGAGAACATTTCTTTCCTAGATTTAACAGTGCAAGTGAGTATTTTTAAGCTACACATTTCCTATGGCAGGCCCTCAAGCATACCCTTTACCTAACGTGGGTTCACACTTCCACACCTGTGGAATAGTGATTTTGCAAACAATTATTCCAAGCAGCTCAGAGGTAGGTACAGAATTGACAGCAGCAGCACTTTGGAGTTATTTGGCAGGTATTATTATGCTATTATTGCATGAGGACATTTTAAAAAATCTATTTTGTCCCTGTTATCTTCTCATCTCTCTTTTATAGCCCAGTTAAGTCTATGAGTATCTGTGATCCATTCTGGCTGAGAACTGGAGAACTGATGGCTTCATATCATTTGGGCAGAGCAATGGGCTTCACTGCGAGAAGTAGTTCTTGGATATTATATACATTTCTACAGTTTTTGTAGCCACACTTTCAGCTGCAGTAAGATTCTTTTTCTTCTGATCTACTAATGTTTCAAGAAAACTGAAAGAGGAGTCTGCACCATGGCTTCTTTAGCTATAATTACATCAGTTCCTCTTTCCCTGTGTCAGTAGGTGTGAATCCTAAATGTGCTAGGATGGTGTAGAAGATTAGAGCAACACTCAAAAAGCAGAAGGATATTTCAGAAATCACCACTGACATATTGAGCAGCCTTCCCACTACACAGCTAACTTTGAAAAACTTTTTTATTCGAAAAATGTCAGCAGATTTGTGAGCACTGGATGAACAGGAATGGTAGAATAACTGTTGGCAACAGCGCAAGTCACAATGTGCAGATACAAAATACTCTGTGAGCTTTTCAGGTGTTTGTACCAAAATGAAAGAATTCTCCAGCTGCTCTGTGGAGACATAGGAGAAAGGTTTTAGAGGTCAAAGAGAAGGGAATGTCACCCTTCCAAGTGGAAAAATACTCTGAAATCCGGATGCAGTAAGTCTGCATGATTACAACCACAGTGCATTAGAGTATGCTGAAGAAACAAATCTGTTACTTTCATTTTACCTTTAAAACAAAACAAAACAAAACCAACAAAATCTGAGATGTGCCATTTTAATTATTTTCAACATATCTAGGGCTCAGAAAAGCTCAGAGATACTGCCTTGCATGTACATTTGCACAATACAAAATTGTGAATTTCATACCTAATCGTAGAGTTTTAAATTCAGGTAATGCTGCAGAGGCACAGAGTTGGTAAAAGATGTGGTAATTTCTCTCCTCTTCTGCCTTTAAAAGAAAGAGGTTGGTTATATTTCACAAAAAACAATCAGACAAAATACCCTAGGTTTAATACATTCTCCTGCACTACATTGAAAGCATGGTAGTCACAAGGAAAAAGGAATCTATCTCATCCTCTGTCATTTCCTTCTTTATTAATATAATCCATTTTCAACAGCAAGAAGCATGCAGACATTTTCACGTTTAAAAAAAATGCATGATTTCACTTTTCAGAATTGTAGATTACTATTAAATATAGATCAGGATTCTATGTGTGAGCAAAATGATCATACTTAAAGGCTTTTCATTTTCCAAAAATAACTAATAGCATTTGCTTCAGCATTTATAGTAAGCTGGTGAAGAGAGAATCTTTCCTGCCAAGGCAAAGCCGGAATTTTAAAATGGAAGACAAACACAGCTCAGAAGGTCATGACTCATGAATAACACCTTAATTCTGAATGTAAGGGCACTAAACTTCGTAAATTCAAATTAAAAAATAAACCAGAAAAACACTCTGCTTTTGCTATATTATGTGCAACAAATTTATCTTATATTTGAAACGGCAGTACTTCATGTAACACCCTTACACAGTACAAACTGTGATAATTTGCTCTATATCTTTAGGCAGCCAGTCAAGAGTAAGGCAATTTTCACTAAGCTCTAGCTAGACTGGTAAGCAAATATAGAGAGGATATGATGAGAGATAAAGAGAAATGAAATTACATATTCTCCAAAGTATGATTTCTAATCATTGTGATAGCAGTGGGTTTTAACAAGAGATTTAAAGTGAGATAAGATGGCAGCTTTACAAACCACAGCCGAGAGCTATTCTTGAGCATGGGTGTTCCTGTTAGGTTTTGAAGTCCAATTTTATAACACTATGGTTAGCACAAACCAATACCTCGTAGTGCACTGAAAGTATTCCTAAAATGCACATCTTTTTAAATACGCATGCTACTACTGTGGATAATTCATATATTAAAGAGCTACTTGGCTTTCCTTCTCTCTTCCCTCTCCACATGTAGTACAGTCAAAATACATTACAACCATTCCTTACAAGAAACACCTGATATCAGCAAGCAATGGCTTTTTTAGCATAGTCATAAAATATATACATATAGATAACAACTTTGCATCAGTATTACCTGAAATACCACTCTTGATTTCTCCAAGAGATAAGTTCTCATATTAGCACCAATGATTCGATACCTCTTGTCAAAACCAATTTCAATGTATTTCCCAAAGCGACTGCTGTTGTCATTCCTGGTTGTTTTGGCATTTCCAATAGACTGAAAAGAGGAAATTTTGTAAAGGCAAAACAGCTTTTAGAAATGATCGTATCTATCTGACCCTGGCTTACAAATGCATAAAACACTTGTTTGTTCAGTTTTCAAAACAATCAAGAATTTAACAAAGAACAACTTCTGCCTGGTCAGCAAGTTACATCAAATATTGTCATTTCATTGACGTGAGATCTGGAGCTGATCTTCTTGTAATGATTTCTCTTCCACAGAGTAACTTTCCAGCTAAGTATCATTAAGTGCTCCCTGAAGTCTTTTAGAAGGAATTAAAGATTCTAACAGAATGCTTACATATACGTTGGTTTCTTCTAAGGGTTTAATAAAACCATGCCCATTACTTCACATTGTATATATTCACATACACATGTATAAAGACACATGTAGAGTACTTGCAACCTCTGTGCATCTATGTATCACAAAGCCATAAGCCAGCAAACAGCCACTGTACCCTGTTGGGCTAACACTTCTACTATTTTACAACCAACCACACTCCAAAACTACTTCCACAAATGTGCTGTATAGAATATTTACTGTGTGCCTAAACATAATCTAGAAGTTAAAATGTACAGACCCACATAATTACTCTGAAATTAAATTCTTGCCACAGCAGCTTGGTTGTAGATTCAGGGATAGTCTTCAACACTGCCATGGCAGCAAAGCCATTTCAGTGCACCTCTGACTTGCAGCACCTCATCAGTGTTAGGATTCACACTACTGCTGGTACCAGACTGGAAATACCACAACTTTGGGACATGCAAATTACAATACACTGAATTTCAAAGGAAAGCAGTTTCTCTTCTAAACGAAATCATAGTGAAGTCATCACGTAGCAATTCACTTTCAAAAATGCTAAAGGTATCTCTGCAGCAAAAGGAATTGAATGTGGGCAAACTCAGTTAGTTACACTGTCTGTATGCATATGCCACCATGTGTATGCTAACCAGTAACTTAGAAGCACACTTAAATAAAAAGCGGCAGAGCTGTATCTGTGTTGTCGTTCTCTGATTCATGTAGCCATCTATAGGAACTCTGCACTGAAATAAATTTTGAGAAAAGCAAATGAGAACCAATAGCCACACTGAGCTCAGTATTCCAAATCTGTAGGCAGAGCAGCAGTGAATCTGTAAGCACTAGCAGCTATAGCACTGGAAGCTGGGATTATGCTGAGAAACCCCATTAGGGCAGCAGCAGCGTGCCTGTCCAAGCAGATGTCAAAGTGGTTATCAGACGAATGTTGCCATAAAGAACAAATTGCATCTCTGCAGTTCTAAAAAATACTGAACGCATTCAAACTGAAGACATTCAAACTTCATTCCTATATTTTAAGCTCATTGCGTCTGTGATATATTTTGTTGCTGTAGGTAGCACTGTAACATTACAATATCTTCAGAAACCAATTACTACTTTGAAATGGCCTGTCCCAAAGTCCTAAGCTGTACACATACAAACAGTAAAGAAAGCCTTTGGTGTTACAAAGACTGCTGACCACAGTACACAGTAGGCTGTACAATTTGCATAGCCACGCAGGGTACCAAACAATGAGCAGAGGGTACTTATAGAAGGATTTGTTTCAAGACTTGACTTGCAGTTGGCAGAATGTTTATAGCCATTAACTAGAAAACTAATTACTCTAATAGTTGCTAGTAATGTCAGTGTATAATGGTCATTTGATATTAGATATTCAGTGGGCAAATTCTGACACTAACAGTAATTTTGACATAGAAATTTAAAAATAAAATTACCTTCTGCTCAACATCGCAAATTTGAAGTTCAGCACTTCTAAGCTGAATTCTTCCTAACCTACATAGTTTAATTTTTGTTTCTGCTGATTTATCAGCTGAAAAGTTCAGAACATTAATTCTGCTATGCTAGGTTCTGTGTACAACTTTACATTTCCTAACACCCACTGTAAAGCCTATTTAAAGTTCAAGTGTTAGAAGTGAAAGGGTAACTTTCACCCAATTACAAAAACTTTTAAAGTAATTCTAACTCCAGATCTATGCAGGTTCATGAAGTTGTTATCCCTATAAAACAAAATAACAGCACCATCACACCTTAACATAGCCAAGGATGACACGATGCTTACTGCCACAGCTGCAGCAGTGAAAGTAGTACTTTGGGGTTAGTTCACTCATGCAAAACTGCCACTGCTTCCAAGGACCCAAGCTGCCTCTGCTGGGTAGGAGCAGCTCAAGGCAAGGCTCAGCAGTCCTGGCTTCTTGCCATCACTGGGCACATTGGTTACTCGACAGCAGAGCCCACTGCTGATCAATATACCCCGCAAACAGTTTCAAAACAGCACACAGCACCACAAACCAGGCACAATTACCTTGTGACAGAACACACACAATTGTGATGGGGCAGCTATAGTCTGAGTATCATGAACTCCTCGTGCCAAGAGGAAAGAAGAAATAAAAGAGTTCATTTTTTAAAATACCTGAGGAAAAAAACAATGGCAGCATCTTGCATTTCACATCTCACTTTGTGCTCTCCATTTGCTCATGTCTGTCCATTCATACTACTTCACTGAGATGCTAAACATCTACCAAGACATCCATCATTCCTAAGCCAATGGCTTTGGAACCTAACTACAATAACATGGAGATTACTATACAAATGAAACATTGTAGTCTGAGCTAATTATTTCCAAATTATGTTTTCTGCCATTTTTCCTCTCCAAAACCGTGTGCATCTCATGTAACTTTACTTTCTCATCTATCTTCCCTGTTGAAATTTCGCTAAAATTGACTATTTGCTTTATCCAATGACTCTCTTCCCCTCGACATATAATCAACCTTTCTTCAATGTGTTCTACAGGTAAGACAAGAAATTTCCATCCATTTTGGAACTGTACATGCAAAAACAGCCCCCTGCACTTGCATTGGGCTGGCAGCCTGGAAACTACGGTGGTTACAAAGTTGAAGAGATTTATAGCAGTATTAATATAAAAATTACTTTGTTATGTGAAATACATTAACAGTAATGTAACATTACCTCATGTCTTTTCTCAACCTTTCATAAATATTACACAACATAATAACTACAGCACTTCCTGGTAAATGGCTTAAAAATGAAATTTTAAAACATATTCAGTCCAGCTTTTTTTTATCCCTATAAAAGTAACAATCAATCTCTGTATTGAATGCTTATGTTAGTCTCAGAATAATTACTGCAGCAGAAGGGTAGGAGATAGTGCAATAGCTTGCTTACCTCCATTATGGGGTTTGAAGCCAAGACTTTCTCCTCAACATTGGCTTCACTGGCAGATCCACTGACCGTGGCGAAGTACCTCATGGCATACTTGGCAGAAACTGTCTTTCCCGCCCCAGACTCTCCACTCACAATGATTGACTGATTTCGCTCATCTCTGAAACACAAAGACATGCTGATTACCAGCTATTGCCTCAAGGACACGTGTGTTTTGTGCCCCCAACTTGGCAACAACCCTTCCACCACAAATATTAGCAATACAGCAAGAACATACAAGCACGTAGCAGAGGAAGGCTGTTAGTGCTCAAGCTGCCTGAATGGCTAACTGGACTGCTGGTGACCAGGATGCTCAGAGGACTGGTGTTGCCACTACAGTTTAAACAGCCATCAGAGCTTCAATACAAATCCTGACTACAGTGAATCACCTGTTACTACTTTAACACTATGTACTTTTGCAGCTACTTCTACCCAGAGTGTGTGGTAAAGCACCACCAAATTATCAGTGCTCGTTTGTGAGGATCATTGATGCCATCTTACAGACAGAGAAATCAACGGCAGAGTCAGCAACAGAAACCTTTCATCCTTTCAATCTAATCACCAGCTTTTCCAAGAATTGTTCTGAATTTGAAAAATTCAAGCAGGACTTGATGCAAGTAGCAGCTCTGGAGCAGAGGATCCCTTTGTTGTGGAGTCATCTCATTAATTTTTTTTTTAAATCACCACTTTCTAACTAAAGCAATTTCCTCTCATCTGACAGAGGCCTCAATCCATAAACTCCAACTGTATGACTGAAAAACAGATAAAGAATCACTATGAGAGATTAGCATTTTTATGGTTTGACTCTTTTTAAAATAAAAACCGTAGAGGATATTTAACAAAACTTACATGTCATAATTTTTAATGAGTAATAATTTTTAATTCAAAATACTTCTATGAGTTGGGTGAGTGTAACTATCTTACTACTGGAAAATGGAGAAAGAAGGAACAAAATTTTACCCCAAAGATTTAGAGAGCTGGGAGGGACCAGAACTAAAGAGTGTAGGCAAAACACAGACACAGCACTGTAATCGTATAAGCAGTCTGCACAGCCTCTAAATGCCTGAGTAAGCACTGAAGCCCTCAGTAAATGCTATGCAGTGAAGAAACACGCAAGAAAAATCTATTTGTGCTTTCTGTAGCCTCAAGGTCTTCCAGGTGGTGTTGGGTTCTGCTCTGACATCTTCAAAACAAGGTGCTGCTGAAACTATGAAGCTCAATTACAGATCACATGGTTACTCTCAAGCTGTTATGCCTCTTCAAAAACATCCCCAAGCACCCAGATAAGAGGTGCTCCAACAACTCCAGTACCTACTTCATGCTTCAGAAGTACTACAGAGTAGCAGGCTAAAGGCAGCTCCTGGTTATATCTGGCATCTGTGGGAGAGCCAAGGTGTGATTCATCTAACCAAAGGAAGTCATCAGTTAAAGCAGGTTTTTTGGTAAGAGGAAATGGTTGGGTGCTGCTTTAAATCGAATATGAAAGTGTTAAGGAGATCAAAGCAACCTAATTTTATGTTTTAAACTTCCATTTAACACATGATAGGTGCGAATGACTACAGCACAGTTCACACACTAGCATACATCAAACTGCCAGTCTTGGTGGGAGAAGTTGGGTAACTACCGAGCTTAATTCCAGGCTGTAGATAGCCCAGGTCAGGCATGCAGCACTGCCAGAGATGGGGAAGTCAGAACACCTGTCTGGTGAGACAGCTCCTTCAGAAAGGCCACCAAGCCTGCTGCATGCACCTGAGTGAGGTCTGTGGTGGTGGGGCAGCTAGCAGCAGGGATGAAGATTTCCATTAGGGAAAGGAACAAGAAAAGCTCTGCCTCTTCTTCACTCCCTGAGCGCAGCTAAGGTAGAAGCACACACCCATGGCTCTGCACATCAGGACCCAGCATGACTCACGCTGAAGAGCACATCCATAAAGAGCCTCAGAACATGGGAGAAGTCCAGCCAAAGACATGGCATTTAAGCTTAAATGGGGCAAAGGACCATTAACAATTTTCTGCTCACACAGACAGTCCCTGCAATGAGTCAAACGCAGAATAATTTCTTCACAGGACTGGTAGTTTTTCTTTTTCTAGTGCTCTTTGATGCAGAAAAAAAACCAAACCAGCATACCACTATAAAATCAGAAACTTCTGTTACAATTTCAGGATCTAACTAACACAGGAGATCAGCAATGACATAAGAAGCTTTTAATTTGTGGATCAGCTCTGTTTCACTTATTAAATATCATTAAATATACGAAGACTCATGAAGCTATGAAATGGATCCTCTGATGCTTGCAGATATTTATAACCTAGTTCCCAAAGTAAAGAATGCTTTCACAAAACAAAGTAATGAAACCTCAGTTCTGCACACTTCTAACAAAACTGTCAACAAAAAGACACTCTGCTGCCAAGGGAGGAACATCAAAATAAGTATGTCTGGTTCTAATTGTCACAACCCTTAAGGATCTGTTCCAATAGCTGAGGAATCCTACATCAGTTCCATCCACCGCTCCAGTTGCAAGACCTAAAGGCATACACAGTGCAAGTGGTAGGATTGGATATACACAGCTTATTATCATTATTCTAGAAACACTTTCCAAAATCATCTGGTGATTTTACACAAAAATCTTCTGGAACAATTCTGAAATAGGATCCTCACGTTAAGGGTACTAAGCAGGAAACTGGTAATATCACATTAATGTTTTATCCAAGCAAGTCATGGTAACTGTTCCATCTTTCTGTTTACCAAGACAAACTGATGCATCACTACTCATGTACAGAAAAAAGGCTTCATTTTCAAGCACAAATCCACACCTCTGCCTCATCTTGCAGCCTTTCCAAAGCTACCAGTACCAAATTGTCAGTCACTGCTCCAGCTCTCTTCATCCAACAGCTAATTCCAAAGGAGACATCTGCTGCCCAGCCTAGTGAGTATTAAAATCTGCCTCAACATTGCCCTGAGGCCCTTATTATTTCAATCCATCCAAATACTGAAATAACAGAACCAATGTGCATTGCTTCTTTCTTTGCACAACAGCCATTACACTTTTTAAAAAAGGTGGGAAAATTAGCAGAAATCAAACAGAATTAGTTAAAAGTAAGCCAGAGGTCAGATCATCCAGCACATATGTGTGAGCATGCAGTTTTGGTCTGGTGTGTGGGCATTCAGGAACAGCAGGAAAGCAAGTGTCAGAGGACTACAGGAGGGCCTCCCATGTTTGCAAAGACAATAAAGAAAAACGAAGTTGAAGCAATTGCTCTGTAAGAACACTGTTGCTGATCAGCCTGGAGTTTCCCCTCTCCACATCTCAGGACACGAAGGTTTGTTCTTCTCTGTGGCACATACGTGTGTTCTCATAACAGAGGAACCATTATTATGTTCAGGTAGTACATACACGCACCGTTTTATAAATTGGCCTAGAGAAGATGTAGCAGCAGCTCCCTGGCACATGGAGCCATCTAGTCTGCAATGAATACTCTGTTTGCAGAAGCTATGGCAGTCAAGAGAAACAAAGGCCTCTCTCTTCCTGTTTGCAGCCAGAGCTCCATGCATGCTCAGACTGCTCTTGTCCTCACAAGTACATTAGTCCATTGTTTAGATTTAACACACTGGAGTTCCTCTAGCACATTATTCTTTCTGCTTTTTGGCAAAATGCCTACCACCACTCCTGACATGCGGAGGAGGTGCAAGGACAGTGCCACATAGCATCCACAACACATGCAGCAAGGTGAGATGCTACTACCACAGCCCCGGAAAATGCCTGGCACATGGCTGCCCTACCACGGGCAGCTGGACACTTTGGCACCAGGGAAGGAAGGAGGGGTAGGCCTCCCCAGCAGCTCTGCAGAGAGGGCTTCATATCATTAAACCTTAAGGAAACAAAATGCCATGTATTTTGGAGGGAAAATACCAGCTAACATAGAACTGAAATGTATTGGACAGTGCATAAAGTGATGGGAGAGTATATGCCAGTTTGGTGCAAATGACGGTCATTCTCATATATAACCTCTGCTTAGGCTAAATGAAATTTTCATTCCATATTAAAACAAACCAACAAAAACTAAAAGAGAAAATACAAAAAACATTTGAGTTCTTCAAAGACAGAAATGACAATTTTGCAGTTAAATCACTAGTTCTTCAACCTTTGACCTGGCATTCTGAGCACTTAGCATGTCACCAGTCAGAAAAGAAGCTACAGTTAAAGCTTCTAGCCAATAAAACATGCAAGCAGGGCAATAATGTGTGACACCACTTGCTGTCTGATGACACAACCTAGTATCTGCACAATACTTCTTCATCTTCCTGATGCTTCCTCTCGATGAGGAAATGAGGAAAAACAAGCCAGAAGATGAGAAACTGTAAGAGGCCTTTTTCACCCAAAGGTGGATGATGATCACATCCTGTGATGCAGAACTTTGCTACAGTGATATGCTGCTATGCTGAACTATTGGCACATGTTTAATCACAGCAGACTGGAACAGACTGATAGTGACTAATTTACCATTCGTGGAAACATGAAGCATTATGTTCAGGCATTGGTTTTTGCCATTTCTCAGCAGAGCTCAAAAATAAGATAACGACCAAAAAAACCCACAAAAACTCAGGGTTTAAGATGACAGACCTGGTCATCTCACAAACAAAAGGAAAGTGCTGAGATTGCTTCCAGTAACAGGGCACTTCATTCAGAAATCTTACAAGTCTCCTTCACTCAGGACTATCCTTAAAAAAACACTGATAATAACAGCTGTCAAATAGAAGAGTGACACATTGTGGAATAAAAAACTAATAATGAAAAGAGTGTTATCTATCACAAAAATGATGCCTAATTTTGAAAGGCAATATTCAGATACTGTAGCCAAGCTATACACAGCTCCACTCTGTGACAAGTAATGGCGACAGAATGAGCAGTATATGTCACTCACAAATTTTTCATCATCATAACTCCGGGAAAAGACAAAGATCTGTGCATCGGCTGGTTAATTTTAAAGATTTAAAGGTTTTGCTCTCCCACAAAGTTCTGTTGACAGGCAGTATGTTTATGTGGAATCTCACTATCCAAACTCCCGAACAGAACAGGTAAAGACTTACCTCACTCCTGCAAGCTTGAGATCACAACCTACATTCCAGCAGGTTGATTTTTTTGTGCTTTGAAAAAGCACTGCAAAATTCAAAACTGAAGATAGCTTCAGCTAAAAGGGGATTCAGCACTGGAATAAAGAGTGCTGCAAAGTGACTTGAAATACCTTACTTGCAAAGGAGGTTTTTGTAGAATACTAATGAAATAACAGTGCAGAAGAAACCAAAAAGCGGTTTGAAAAAAACATTCTTTCGAGACATGGAAAAATGTTTGTTGGAGATGCACATACACCTTAAATCAATACATTTAATAGCATTGACTACCCTTAACTTTAAATTGTGTATCACAGAAATAAGGGAGAGGCTTTTAAAAGGGCTCAGAAAGAAAGAAATTCTACCGAGTCGCAGCTGTCAGCGTCAGTGGAAACAAGAGCAACACTGCCATTGGGCTCCTCTACTGTGTACAAGGTGCTGCTACAATATTAATCATTGCTGTCATTATCCAAGGCAACTTCTAACAATTTCAGTTGACCAACGGAAAAACTGATGCAAAAAAAAAAAAAGGAAAAATAACTGCAATGAAACAAACATTAAAGTTATTAAAGGCAGGGTTGCCAATTTTCAAACAATTTTAATACCTTAAGATCTCTGTACCTTCGAAAGCTGTTTCCCACAAACAAACAAACAAACAAACAAACAGACTACATTACAACCATTACTTCATAGCACACTGTCCAAACATCAGGGTAACCAAGACACACAGACTGAAAAAACTCTACCAATCTCTGTTTACCTTTTTCTTCTATACAATACCAAAAGAAAGTCCCTCTTGGAAACAGGAAAACTAAAACAGCTAAAAAAACCATCAATACATATTTCAGACGGGATTAAAGAAGCTCAGAGCTACTCAGTTTCATCATCAAAGTACAACATTGTTTTTATGTTTTATTCCTTCCATGACTGATGCATAAGATGAATCACTTGATCTTGTCTTTTACTCTTGGGACTCTCAGGCAAATAATGTCAAATAGATGCATACACGGAAACACAACATATAAACATCAGCTTGGGAAAAAAACCAACAACAGCTATACAGAATCATTGACATCAGCCTCAATATTCATATCAATCCATCCTTACCCAAGCCATCAACATCTCCAGCTGGCAAATGTACATCATCAACAGCTGATTTTAAAAGATTTTGACAGGAACTTCAAACACTTGTCTGTGGTGCATTACTTCAAAGCTGAGCTCTCAGTGCCATCTACCATAGACAAGATTGGCAAGAGAGATCAGACTGAGACCTTCATAGTTAAAACAGAAAGACCAAATAACAGAGTGATCTGATGAGAGCAGCATTAGGACTTACTGTGCCTTTCACTCCAAATCATCTATGTCTGCTAGAAATGAGGACACTGACAAGGTGCTGTTTTTACAGAAGCTTCTTTTCAGCACGGTATGAGAGGAGATGGCCCGAAGGCAGACAGAGCTAAGAACTTAATTAAATCTACTGTTCTCGGGTTTTTTTGTGTGTGTGTGTCTGTGTGGAATAGATATTGGTTTATTGTTTTCCTTAAGAGTAACAAGCTGAGGTAATGGCTAAGGGCACCATCTCCATGTCATGTGACAGTTTCATTTTTTATTTAAATGAACGCTGCACAAACTGCTGCTCAAGGCCTTATCTTGCAATCTGTACACAGCCAGATCTCCTACTGCTTCAGCACAACACCAAGAACATAATGAATAGCTTGTATTTAATCCAACAGTGACAGTCTGGTCCACTTGATCTCACTGTTGTTTTTCTTCTGCAGTAATGGAGTAGACTGGTAAGCTTGAAATCGCTTCAGATTTTTCAAAACAGTGAACTCTGATCAGAGAAAGTTAGCAATTAACCTGATGCGAAGTTCCTGGGAAGGAACCAGTGACTCAGGGAACATTTGAGGCAGATTCTGTTCTAAGCATGCACATGTAATTACCACTAACATCAACGTGAGTCGTGTCCATCAAAGACAGAAAAGGAACTCGAATTTGCTTTCTGAGTGACACATCATCCCACAGCTGAACTACAGCACCAGGAAAAACAACTCAGGAGAATAACTTTAAAAGTAATGACACTGATGAAAGGTCAGATAGGATTCACTCAGAAAGGCTGGCATGTCTGAAATCTAGCAGTACTTCTATTAGCTACAGCTACTCCAAAAGCCACACGATTAAATAGGCACCAACATAAAACTAGTTTAAGTGAGACTTTTTACCTTGTTAAGCAGATTTTCAAACAGTGCTAGAATACATGTACATATGTGCAGCTGACATGATTGTCTCCAGCAAAGCAACCTCGACACTAAATCAAGTAGGCATACATCTTTGGATATGAGAGCATGACTAAACAAATACATTTATTAAAGATCAATTTCTTCCCACAAGACAGCTATATGAAAACAAAAAAGAGCCCAGAAAAGTTTTACCAACTAACTTTCTCATTGATAAGATTAAGTAAAACAACTTTATATAACACACCAGGAACAGAACCATTATGGAAGTGCAAAATAACGTAACTGCTTCATTGATGTTCCCAAATAACTTCAAAGTGTCAGTGTTACCAGAACAGAGAAATACATCCAACATTCCACCCATTACAAACAGCTTCTTCCAGCCTTGTTTGTGTTGGAATAATTACCAGCATGGAAGATCGCAAACTCCTTGTGAAATCCATCCACTTTCATCAGCTACTGGTGTAAAGAGTTCTCTGCAAGACGGAATGTTTTCCTACCTTCACAGAAAGCAACTTCAAGAACTCACTAAGAAATTTAGGAAGGAACTTCCCAGCCCCAGCAGGCTGAAGGGAGCACAGCTTTCAAAGGAGCAGGCATTTTCCAACACCCGAAACACAGTGCAAAGTAGATGAAATGAACTTCTGGAAAAGAATAAAGCGTTGGGGTGTGACCAGAGAAATAGAAGGACAAATCTGTGGTATAAGACACACTGTCTCTTACACAAGTTGTCTCATCTGAAGACTCACCAAGTACATCTCCCTCCAATAATCTAAATTACAGTGTTTCCTCAAACACCAGCAATGGCAAACCTGAAATCAAAATGTATCCATGTTTCCTAGAATGCCCAATTTTCTTCAGCATAAAGTGTTTCTTTGAAGAGAGAGATAAGGATATTGCTCCCACCATGCTGTTGGGCCTAACAAAAGAGTGTGTGCAGGTGAAAGACACAGTATACACCCATGCATTTCTCTACAGGAAGTTGTAGACAGAAATGTGGTAACCCTGGTCACATTGGCCTTTCAGGAGAGAAATGCAAACAAAGCTCAGAACAAGTTATTGCATCTCACAGCTCAGTATGCATAGCTGTGAATGCAAATAGCTTTGTCAGTGTCTGCAGTACGGGGCACAACGTCTAAAGCAATGTGAAACAGGCCAGCTGTACACATGTACGTGTAATGCCTGTATTTACTATGTGCCTTTCTTTGAATCCAAACATATAGCAAATTTCTAGGGTTTTCAGTGTGGTTCTGGTTAAGAGTGATAGTACAAATAGTACTTTAAAGTACAGTACAAGAAGATTTTAGGTACTTCTATGAGTACATAGCTCTATTGTATGCAACGTCCGAGACAAAGAGAGTTCCTCTATATGCACTTTGAGGCCCCTTCCAGCCTGCTTTTCTCCTGCAGGTCCCAAGCACTTCACAGGTATGCTGTCTGCACCTGTGCCTGCATCATAGGAGCCTCACAATTTGTACCAAGTTTGCTGCCTGGTCAACCACAGTTCAGCTCTGTGTGATGCTTCCACTGTTACAACTACTTGCTTTTTTAAAAGACAAAAGCTGCTTTTTGCACTTATTCCAGTACAAAAGGCAGCTGTAAAACCCACGTGCTTTGGCAAGTTTACTACAGATCCATGCAATACACTTAGCTTCACCTTTGCACAGGGTGTTGTGCAGCAGCAAAAGCCGTATATGCCAAGCAGTTCCTGCTCACCATGAAGGCCTCACACTCAGCCCAGGGTGCACAGAGTCTGTCAGGAGTCACTGGAGAAGCTGGCCTCTCTACAAGCCCTGGATTTGGTTTTCCACCAGAACCATTCAATAAACAAACAAGAATTCATCCAGCAGTTTTCCAGTGCTCTCCAACGAACAGAGCCACAGCTCTGGAGGTGCCAGGCTGGAGCCTGCCTGGGCATTTTGCCCTTCACTGACCTTCTGAACAATCTATTTTCATCACAACAACTTTTGTAGCCCTAAATAAGTTCTATTATCCCCCTGACTTCTGCACTAAGCTCTCTGGCTTGCTATATGGGAAAAGCACCCTGGTTTTGCATTCCCACTTTCCAGTGCTTCCAAGAGCCCAAAGAAAGCTCATGCTCCCTGTGCTCAGCCTGCTGAACCCAGCTCCCTGCAAGGCCTCCTCCTTGGGGACAAGATTCCCCTACACCCAGCCAACACTGACAAATGCCAGCCGAACTCGAGAAACCTTTTTCCCTTATTGTGAAATGGTTTCCTTCTCTCAGTGCTCTTCTGTGTTTGGACATGGCTCCTGCTTCCTGCAGAGCCACGTCATCCCCACGTTCCCATTGGTGAAGCCTACAGACTGGTCTGTGTTGGCACATCCCAAAAGGTCCGACACAGATAATTGCATTTTCCACCCTTAGAAGACTGCTGTACAGGTTAACAAGCCAAATTCTGTATAACGCCCAGAACGTGCAAAGTGCTCTATCAGTGCAAGGGATTGGTTAGAGACTAAAGGGCTTTGAATGTGGCAACGTGATGAGAGGAAAAGGTTAAAAAAAAAAACCCAACTTATTATCAATGCTATTCCCCAATAGGAACAGCAGCCACATTTCAGGCCTGTCCTACATGCGTGCCCTGTACCCATTGGTTTGATTATCTGGATCTAACGTGCTCTGACTGGAAACATCCCAGTCCTTGCAGGAGCCATGCTGAACAATTCAGAGATGTGTTCAGCTGCACCTTGAGTCACAACAACTTGCAGTGATTAGTCAGTAAATCCATTCTTAGTAAAAGACTTAACTTTAATGGGCATTAAACATTAGTCCAGCAAAACCATGGTCTTTAGCCACATTTCTCAACATATCTCTAGTTCAACTGTTTAATAAATGTAATGGCCTTTTTTCTTGACATCCTGTTCTGCCACTGGACAAAACGATCTGAGCATAGGACTGAGAGCCAGGAGCTCAGTGTTGGGAACCAGCCTTTAGTGACAGATGCATGGCACATCTCTGCCTCAGCTTTTCTACTGTACAAGCAAAAACGACATACTGGCTTCAGAGACAGACAGGAAACACAGCTCTTGACTCTACAAACACCAAAAGGTGAAAAGATAATGAATTGATGGTAGCATCTCTCAACACATACAAATGAAGAAAACTGAGGTCAGCACATGCTGTAAAATCATGACAGATTGCACACCAGAGGAGCACAAAGATGAGCCAGCACTATGGAAGTGATTTATCTAGGGATTAGTCAGAGGTCACTCCCATAATAGTTCACTAAAGCTCATTGCCTAGCTACCAGCAGGACACCTCACATGAACCCTAGCTTCCAGCTACGGCCATGATTAACCCTTCTGTTGCCTAAAAATAATCACTGCTCAGGTCTTGACATTACGTCTGCTTAAATATTGCATCTGTTGCCTTGTATTCAGTACCACAAAATGCCAGACCTGAAGTGCAAGGGTTAATTCCTTATTCCAAAATCATCAGTTTATACCAGAAAGGACAATTTCCCTTTTCATTCTAATTTTAACAGCAGAGCCCTAAAAGAACTAGGTAAGTATTTCATGTGGAAAAGTAATGTGTCACAGCCATGTGTCAAAGCAGGCTGCTGTATGCCTGCACGGTGCCTACTAGGGAACACTCTCACTTTGTAACCACATGCAGATCTGTGATATGTTGTTCATCATCTCCCTACCCACTTCTGAAAGGGGTGAATCCATTAATGAGATACTGGGAAGCAAAGCAGCAGCTGATCAAAGGTGCATTTTTATAACGGGACATCATCTTGAGATGGCTGCGATAATGGGAGGCTGTCAGTCAAGGTGCTTTCAGAACACCTACTCAACAGTTCACCAAGCTTCTTTCTTAACTAAAAGTGATATAAAAAAAAACTTCATGTAGCTGAGAGCCATCAGATGCATGCCACAAATCTACAAAACAGAGAGGCAACCTGCTTATTAAAGGTAATTTAATGAAGAAGATTCACACTAACATTGAATAAATCATTATGCTTTGTCCAAATAGAAAAAGCAAAATGCTGCAGACTGACAGTATTGCTTTCCATTCTAGCACTCACTGATCTCACCAGTACATAATGTCTGTTTGCAGACATTATCCCCAACTTGCACTCTAAGCAGACAACTTCACTTTATCTGTCATCAACCACAGTAAGAACAAACAAAATAGATCAATTAGGTACTGACGAAAATACACATTATCTTAATTATGTAATATGCCCTTACTACACAGAAGGGATCCCATGTAAGAGTGGTTCAGAACATCTTTCCCTAACAGTGTAAGGAAATGAATAATCTAAGTCTCATGTAGTTTCATGCAATTCTTAGCAGTTACAAGAGTGCAACCATAAACATTTCCTCTTATCATGAGCCATGGGTTTAAAACTGGAGGCTTCTACCAAACACTGAAAAGAAACTGAAAGAAAGGCACACGTGCTGATGGTTGATTCCTATCAAAGTTGTAATGCTTTCAAAAAAACAAAAATAAATTAGGAAACTTATCAGCTAATGCTTTGCCTCAGTTTTCATAGTTATCAGCTGTGAGGAAACAATATTTTTTGTTAAAAAGTTAGAAATGCTGACTTATAAAAGTGGTATGCATTGTAGTTCAAAGAGTTCAACACACACAAATACTCACATGCAGATATTATGGTTTATATTTCAAGGGGGAAAAAAAAGTAAATGTTTCAGTAATATTTTACCTTCCTTTTAACTTGCTAGTCTTCCTTAAAAGTTGTCCAAAAGCTCTCTGAGCAAGCTATCCATGGAAGTCACAAAACATACATCCACACACTGGCTACCTACAATCTAAGAAAGAATCTAAGAATAATGAATAGAAACTGAAATACAAGACATGCAGACAAAGGCAAGTCCCCAGTCTCATATAAAGTTATCAATAAAAAGACATACTTGGTCAAACCTTACAGATGAGTGAGCACTACTCATCATTTAGTGAGCCCTAAGGGGCCACCCTGCTACACTGCAGACTAACTGCCCAGAAACTTGGCTCTGCTGGAAAAGGAAAAGAAATAGAAGTCCAAAATAAGAGCAGTCCTAAACAGTTATATACATTTTCCTGGGCTAAACTAATGATAATCAGTTATCTAACAGCCAAGTGTGGGTAAAAAGCCATGCTGCTTTTAACTAATCATTCATATTTTTGCACTGTACATACTGAAGACACAATGCAAACACTTAGTTTATTATGACTAGCTTTCAGGGGTCATTTTGTTTGGCTAAAGATCTCAGAAATCACGCAGTATTACCAAATGCAAAGAAAGAATCTCTCAGTCACAGTAAGGGAAGTAATGCAGCTTGCAAGAACAAACTTTAAATCATTACATTATAAATAACAAGAATTGAAGAGTAAATATTCATGTGTTGAAGCGTTATGGATAGGAGTATCATGAGTAATTATTCCAGTCATCATTTAAACAGGGAATTAAGACAGATTAGAAGCAACAGCAAAATAAATCTCAGCAATATATGCATGAATGCAGATAATTGCCATAAACATAGCTACTACATGAATATTTAAAGTAATTATTAAATTGTTAGTGAAGGTCAGATACAACCTCATTTTTGCTTTTACATGACCAACAGAGGAACTGTAGATCTTCAAATTCTTTTTTATAAAAAAATAACAGTGTCTATAACATGCTGTAGGCACAGAACACAAAGGAATTAATTTGTTAATGCTGAAAGATTATTTAGGATCATTTTCATGCTTATATAACTTCTCATCATTTGTTTCAAAAGGAACTTCCACATCTTATTTGTTATTATTCAGAAGCACAGAATTGCTGGAGGGAGCATCTAGAGCTGAAGAGCAGGCAATTAACACAAAAAGAAATAACCACAGAAGAAACTACTGCCAAATCTCAGCCCCTCTGAATCTCTGCCTGATGTCAGAGAAGGAAATAGCAGATAGTGCAGATGGTGGTAGATAGAAATCTTCACTCTACAAGCTTCAGCTAGCAAGTGAACACAATGCAGAAATCTGAACTTTCTGACCAGGCAAGCAGTATGTCCCCTCCAGTGCTGAACAGCAGCCCCTGCAGACAGATCATCTTCCAGCCTCTCACTGATCAATGCCACGAACAAAAATTGTGGATATTTGGATTGCATCCCCCACTGCCATATCAATGCAAGTGCGGACTGCTCCTCAGATGTGACGTGTGCCTACCATACTCTTATTTCGTAAAGCTTTTAGAGGGACTTGACCAGCAGTAGTAGAACAATGTGGATGTAGGTTAAAAAAGGCACACCGCGCAAATATGACTGTCATGACACACAGTTTTGTCTTTATATTTCCATACCAAATTACGTGTCTCTTTTTCCTTTAGCAGTAGGAAAGTAAGGGGAGCACCTCTGCTATACAACAATGCAAGAGTGTGGTATTCCTGAAACATTGCCTATTTTGCAATTATCTCACATCAGGAAATGTTGCACTGTATGTATCTCTCTCTTTTGAAATGATCTATTATGTGAGTATTAAGTGGATCACTGTACTCACACAACTGACTTCATATCAAACGGAGGATTTTATTCATTCCAGCTCTCATATGAATTCTTTAATGAAAAGGTAGCTAATTGCAAAGCTGAACGTTTCATCATTTTCAGCCCATCTCTGCCTTGCTCCCCCTTCTGCAGGTCCACTACAGTTAATTCAAACATTTTACCAGGTTAATTTGATCATGGGCTGTATTATCAACAAGGAAAACTGTATGGATAACTTGTAGCTAAACAGTGAGGATACCTGTGCCCATTTTGCTAACCAAAAACCACATGGTAGCCCAAAAGGCTCATTCTAGAAACTAAATATTTCAAAAAGCTTCTCAAACTGACAGGTTACTGGGGTGAAGGGGAAGAACAGTTTCCAACAACAACTTTCCTTGGGTGACAAGTTCGTTTTCATGCAATAATTAAGGAAATGAGGACTTCCTGCACAGCTGTTACAGTGTCCTTAGAGACACTGTTTTGGGGCACACACTGTGCATTCAGCCTTTTCCTCCCTCTTAATTCTAGTCAATAGTAGTCAAAAGCAGATTACATTGTTGGGACTCTGCTAATAGAACTAGCAGTCTGTAACAGCATATAGCATCCGTAAGCCCAGTGATTCTTCTTTCTGTTGTCAGTTATCCAAATACAAAACAATTAAAAATCTTGCATTTTTCTCTTTAAAAATCCACCAATGATTAAAAACTACGTCCACAGTTTGCTAATCAAGTTAAAACTACATAATCCTATAAAGCACCACGCTAATTTTAGACCTAAATTCTAAAGAGATCCACAGCTATTCCTGTTACCTGTCAGCAGCCAGGATCTCCAGGGCATTTGTAACATTTTAATATTCACTAACTTGGACAACTTACCCTCTTGTGAAATGCACTGGAACACTGGATAAAAAACAGATCCTGAAAATACTTCACGAGTCATAAATTAACGAGAAGTCTGTCGGCCAGAAGTTTTAAATCTCATTCCTTTCATAAAATCCATGAATTCAAAACTCATGTGATCTACAAACCTGGCCATCTGCTTGTATGCCTCTTCTGCCACTGCAAAGATATGTGGATCCATATCCCCCATGTTTTGGCCACTGTATGCATTGATGATATCCTCGCCATAGATAGGCAGTTGTTCATAAGGGTTGATGGCCACTAAGACGATACCTAAACAAAGACAATGAAACAAAGGGAGTTAGTAATAGTTGTCCCAAAATAAAATAAAACAAGAATGGGTTTAACATCAACTATTGCTCTAATTTTTCTAAAAATATTAACTAGAGAAGAATAACCCGCACACTTTATATTGTTGATTTCTAAATAATAGAAATTTAGTCTGATAGAAATTTAGATATTTAGTCTGACCTCGGCTTTGCGTACAAAAGCTAGAATGAGTTTCCTTCTATCCTACTTCAGGGCATACATCAGGGACAGCTCCTAATACATACAATATTAGTATGATGCCTTATCAATGTTCCCCTTTCTTTAACTGTAAAAGTACCTGGATTGGTGAACTATAGCTGCTAAAAGGCCTCACGAGCATTTTGTTATGTACAGTGTGTTAACCTTTCAGGAGCTGAACCCAGGACAGCTTTTAATACAAACAACAAAGTAGAGCCATAATGTGACCTGGATGGCTTTAACAGGCAGCAGGAACAACCTCCTGCCTGCAGGACACATCTGACAGGGGCCAAAAAATACATCACATGGGGCTGACACACAGAGGCATGCAGTCGAGTCAGGAAATTAACTACACCTCTAGAAGGCACCACAAGATCTTCACGTTGTATGTCTGTATGTGAAACTACTTCTCCTTCCATCTTCTAGTTTTCCAATCTTTTTATGCCAATCATCACTACAGCATTTCTAAATTCACACCATCCTTTTGCTCTCCCAAAACAGACCACCTCCAATCCCCTCCTCTTTTACAGAAAAGCTCAGTCTTAATCTGTACATCTTTCCTATCCATAAAGTGAGATCTGAAGTGGCCTTGGTCCAATTTTCTTTTCCACATGAAAAGAGGATTTCTCTGCCCCCAGGGAGGGTCTGAATGAAGACTACTGATACTATTCTTTTCTGCAGTATTTACTATGGGCAGGGAACACTTCTTATTTACTCCACACAGAGGTGAAATCACTGACCATGGACACGTGAGACCTGGTCATTCCAGGCAAAGTCTGCTTTCTTGACATGGCCATTCTTCCTCACCTTAACATGTGATATAAGCAGAAGAAAAAAGAAAAACCAAAAGAAACTAATTTTAACTGCAGCTAACTTTAAAAATAGAATCTCTTCTTACATTTGTATTTCAAGGTTTTTGTGGCTGCATAAAGTCTGCAGCAAGCATGCAATCAACGCTCCTTGGACAACATATCCCTCAGTATGTGTGCTGTAAGCATTTCCACAGCATTCAGTGCATTTCTAAATTTACCTAGAAATTCACACAGGCGCACACTTCCTCAGGGCGCCCAGCTCCCTGCTATGTGCAGATTAGTGCTGTGATTTCTATCTCAGGAACTTTCCATGCAGAGCTGGGAGAAGGGAAGTGAAAGCATCTGTAATCTGCCTCTGCTGCTGGGAGTATCATCCCATTTTCAAATCCTTTCATGTATTTATAAATCACTGACCGTAGCAAAAACATTAAACAACGACGGAACACTTTTCACAAAGAGACTGGAGAAATCTTCATTTATTTCCTCAAATATAAGGGCAGTTACACGTCTGGGCACGCCTATCCAACCAGTGCCAGTGTTTTTCCACCAAATGACTTCACCCAAATGACTCAGTAACTCAAAAGTCGCTGTAAAAATGTGTGCCAAGTGTAATGCTGTAATGACAAGCCAAAAAATAAAAGGGGGGTGGGAATACAGGAATACAAGAGCTCAGTGCTGGCAGACACTGCAGTGCCCATCAGCTACACTGGGAGTCAGCAGCTGGGGGTGTAAGTCAGCAGCAGGAGTCAGAGCTGGGGGCTGGAGCAGGGCCTGCGAGCAACCCAAGGTGCTCAGAGCTGCTCTGGCATGACCAGCCACATCCCTTGGCCTCAAGGAGTTAGGCTGGGGCAGGAGAGCAGCAGGCAGCAGCCGCCAAACCAGCAGCTGCAGCCTGGACTGCCACAGGATCTAACATCCCTAACGTGCCTGCAGCACAAAGGGCAGCGTGTGTGGATCAGGACAGGCTGCAGATCAAAGTCAGGTGAGCTCAGTCTGGGACATCAGAGAGGCTACAAATGATGACTGTAAGGGCAAACACTGGGAAGTGGTGGTGTTCCAGGGCCCCGGTGATGCTGTCAGCAGGAATTCTGCAGTATAAACAACTGGGAAGCACCTCTGGACCCTGATGCTCCATAGGGATCTGCCTGCACACAGGAACACTAAATCCTTTCTTTTCAGCATACCTCAGTGGCACGTGTGGAGTCACACAGCCTCAGGATTCCCAGGCTGCTTCAGCACTGAACGTGAGCCACGTTACGATTCCTGATTTCACCAATAATGAGCTGCCAGGCACAGCGATGAGGAGCTACTGCATTTTACCTGCGCTCAGTCCAAGCCACTAAGCTGGCTCTCCAGCAGCAGAACTGCAGGTTTAGCTCTGGAGCTGAGGGCCGGATGAGGCTCTCTGCAGCAGTGGGAGTGGATGCGTGTGCCTCGCTCAGCTAATTAGCCAGGTCTGCTAATTCACCAGCACTTGTTCCGATACTCACACCACACAGCCGATGTTTGTCAGCACTTCTGTGCAGTGCTGCTTATTACCAAAGTGTGCATAGCACAGCTGCAACTGAGGAGTCCTTCTGGGACTGTTCATTATAGGGCAGGTAGGCTGGGTGACCTTTAATGCTCCCTTCCAACTTGAATGCTTCTATGAGCCTATGACTCCATGACTTGCCATGGAGAAAAAGAGACGTGTTAGACAACTCAGCCCACCCCATGCCAACAGGCTGGCTGCCAACAGCCGTTAGCACTGAGGCTGTGATGGATGGGCTCCTAAAGCCTCTCAAGCTTGCACATGTATTCAAAGAGACATTAAAAAAGCCGTGCAAAACTTCAGACAATTCCCTCCTGCTTCTGGCTGCACTGGTAAAAATGAACCCCTGAATTCAAGACTGCAGCTCCATGACAAATCTCCAACACATTAAAGCATTTAATTGCAGTAGTGGCTTGCGAAATCAACAAATTACTACCATCTGGAAATAACCAAAACAAGCAAGGCAGGAATTATGTGCTTTCTATGGGAACTTTTAAACCAGTCTACCTCCCAGGATAATAATTCTGAATAATTCATACATAACTTATTTTTACCTCCACTGAACGGTACTGCTGTTCTTATAAGAAATATCATGGCCCTTCCCACATTGTGTGTGCTTTCATTCCTGCAGTCACATGAAATTTTATTACTTTTTGTTACTTTCTGCCATTCTTCTTACATACATCCGAAGTAAATGTGGTCAATTCTTTCATTTTGAAAGTATTCACCATCTGTGGTTAAACCAGATATTAATGCAAACACTTTACTAACTTGTCAAAGTTTGCTGTCCTTCGTACCAGGCAGTATTTATACATCTGAACTAGCCAGGAATATTTACTGAGTTTTGATCACAGTCATAGCACGTTGTCCATTTATTTTTCCTTATAACCCTTCAGCTTCTGTCATGAACTCTTCATTTCATATTCTCAACAGCAAAACAAAACAATAAATCAGCTCTGGATTTCTGGTGACAGGCTGGCCTTGAAATTAAGAAATCAGGAGTTCTTCTGTTTAAAAGTCTGGGTTACCTCAAAGTGAAATTATAAAGAATTTAATATCCATTCAACCTATTACTCTAAGAAAAGAATAACTGAATTAATTTCTGGGGCCATGGAAATCCATCCTTTCCCAGTCTAGTTCTGCTGGTTGGGAATAGCGTTACCATAACTCTCTTGGTGGATTAATGTGTTTTCTAATCTCCTTCTGGCTAAATCAACTGGGTTAGCTCAAATCACCTTCACTGAGTATTTAACCTAACCTGACTAATGTCTAAACCAGAATAAGGAAGCACATGCAATTCCTTCTGTGAGCAGAACTCTAAGACAATAATCTTTTGAAGAAGGCAAATAACATATACTTAGGACAGAAATTGATAGTGATTTGTAAGGTGAATGTCCTTGGCCAAAGGATCAGGTTTTTAAAGGCTAACACACTAGCTTTATTTCACTTAGCTTACACTGCAATGTATATATGTCTACCACCCAAGACAACAAATGCATGCCATACTGTACTCTTCGGTCCCCCAGTTGGTATAAGAACTCACTCACCTGCACTGTGACCAGCTGAAATTGCCACAGTGCACAGTCTACGTATTTCTAATTCACCCAGCATGCATTTCATAGAAGCATCACTTATTGGGAAGCAGAAGGGCTGATCAAGCTCAGCAATCCCAAATCAATGAATTCCATAAGCTGCTAAAAGCCCTCTAGCCCTAGGAGAAACTGTATAACATCAGCCATACCCACAACTAAAGCAGCACTAGGACAAACATAAAAACAACCTGTCTTCTCAAACAGAAAACAAAACCAGCAGACAACACACTCCTTTACAGAACACTAAACATAATCCATGTTTAGAAGCAAACAAAACACAAACCGGGCAGACTGTCTCACAGGACAGGCACGGCTGTACTTGCAGACACCACACTGGAAACTATTTACAAGGTCGGGTTGTGAGACTCCAGTTACACAAAAGCCCTTTCACTGAACACTCCCCCCTCAGGAGCTTTGCCATGGAGGCACTAGGGACAGACATGTGGACTATATCCAAGATGGGGAAGCTGAGAAGTCTGGGGATTAAAACACACACCCTTAGAAGGGGCTGCCCAGACTGGCTGTGGTGTCTTTAGTCAAAGCCCTGAGCAACCCAGTCTCGTCAGATCTGTTTGTAAGAAGGGAGCTTCCTGGAAGACTTCCAGAGGTCTCTTCTAGCCTAAACCATCTGGTACCTGTGGTCATGCTCTGACTGTGTGACAGGATGAGATATAGGTATGCATCATCTCCCAAACTTATGTGAATGAAGGCTGCCTGCAAGCAGAGGGAGGCAAAGTCAGATTCAGGCCTGCATGGTCCAGGCACTGCTCAGAGCAGGATTGGGAACAGATGCACTCTGCTGGGCCCCACAGGTTGAGAACTGCCGGTGTGAGCAAAATGTAGCACAACACTAATGCTTGTGCTCTGGCCACCATGAAGTGCCCAACACGCTGCTTGCCTTCATTCCCCACATCCCTCACCATAGTGGAACTGTAAGAATATCCAGAACAGGGAAATCTGACACACGGTACATTCCACCTGCAGACCAGGACAGAACAAGGCCTTATAATGCAAAATAGAAATTTCTACTGCAGATACCAGCAGCCACGATTTGCTGCTATCTGTCAAGGGCCATCCTGCAACATGACATCCACAGCTTTGCAAAAGTCTACTCTACAGTCTGCAAAGAGTGCAAAGCACAAGGAAATCATAAATAGCAAGTCTAAGGTATGGTAACATGGAGAGGGCTCAATAACCGCTGGCACATGGTAATAAGAACTGGAACTGTCCTACAAACACTTGATTAGAAACAAAGTTAAACTGTATACTTAAAAAGAAATCATGGGGTATGTTTTCTGCTGGCATAAACTGAGCTCTGATGAATAGGCAAATAGTAATTTGACTACATGTATGGGAAGAATGTGTCTTTGTTTTAATCAGACAATCACAAGAAGGAAATTTTTAGTATTTGATTTCCAGGAATCACATCATCATATTATGTTTTCTTTTACTCAGACCTAAATGTAAAAAACAAAAACAAAAAAAAACAACCAACAAATGACAACAAAACCCTAATGACTTAAACTGCTCCTTATGTACTAGCACAGTGTCCAAAAAACAAGCAAACTAAAGAAATATTCAAAAAGTTAACAGGCTGTTTATAATATAATGGCTACATTAAAAAGTTACTAAAAACTAAAATTTAAAAGAAACACATGCACACAAGCCAAAAGCATTAAGCCTAAACTATCTATCAATGCGTCCTTAAAACAGACAACTCAGCTACAATTTTGTACCTACAACGAAGTAACTTCCCCACAGTTTGGCTGTATGAAAATGTTACAGGCAATTACAGTTTTAGGTAACATCTACTGTGAGCTAAAAAGTATTTTTAAAATTCACACTATTCATGCTTGTGAATGGACAAGCACTAGCTCACACACTGTTACAAACGCACTCTCATAGTTCCACTGACTAGAAAAAACAAAAAGGAAAATAAAAGGGTATCTTCAGCACAGATATGGCAGCTCAGTACAGATGGAGGCAATCAAAGGCAGGAAGCAATAAATCCATCAAACAGCAAGGCTAACCTCCTACATCCTCAGCGTGTGAAGCTCTCCTCCAGCCCATGCCTATCTACACATGCCTAAGGGGAACAACAGTCAGCAAGGAATCCCACGGCAAAATTGTCCATGGCTAAAATTTTATAAACAGAGCCCACTGGGAAGCTAGAAGAACATAAAGTGAAGTCAGTTTTCTTTGAGCCTTAATAATTTCAAGCCTACTTGACGTGCTTACTGACCACATAAGAAAAGGGACTTTCACAAGAACAGCCCAACCTACCCTACCACTAAGTTAAAAGTACAAATATCAATAACAAACTTTTCCTGTCTGCTGCAGTCTCTGTGAAGATTACAGGATAAAAAGACACAATACTTGCCACAATAGGTATAAATGAGTTTAGAGTCTATAAATCGAACTTTGAGGTTGTGTAGAACAGCGGGTTCATGGAGATAACTGAGTGCAGTGAGATCATTTTCTCCAACAAGGATGTCAGGGTTCCGCAGTGGGGGGAGTTCCTTAGTCTTCGGATCGAGGCAATATTCTAGGTCCTGAAAATTAAATAGAAGCACGTGTTGAAAGAACTGCTGTTTAGATCCCTTCATTCAACCCCTCCCACCATTCTTCCCAGCAGAAGATTCACAAGGTATAAAAACACAAGATAACACTTGCATGGTCTGGTGATTTGGGTTCTCCAAAAGTATCATTAAAAAATTCCCAAAGGGGTTTTCTACAAGCAATAGGCAATAATAAATGTATTTCATCCTTTTAAACTATTACTTAAACAAATGCCTTGTTTTTGCTGCCAAATCTTTTTATTAAATAAACTGAAATGTGTTTTATCACAAATCTAATTAGTTTTCCATATTATTCTCCGTTTGAGCAGGACAGAGGAAATAATTTTCCATCAGCCTACAGCCAGCCATATATACATCAACATTACACAGGAATGCTGGCAAGGACAGGAATTCTATGAAAACACAAACTGAAAAAAAATGTTACTTATAATTCACACAGATTTATGCAAATTAATCTCTAATGCAGATATTTTAGCTGCATCTGTCTCTGGAGGAAACAGTACCTTATTTACCTGACATTCTCTTGTCCCAGCACAATGAGTCTTGACTGGCAAACATCTGCATTCTACTACATTCAATACACAAGTGTGCAGCACCACTGCACAGTCTGGAATGTGGAGGGTGGAGCAAAACAGACCTTGTCTGATTGAAAAGGTTGTGCTCGGTTTGCCATATCAGAGATGTGAGCGAGTCAATGAATGAAATTCATTCAATTAAAGTGTTTTAACTTAGGACCTACTTTATACGTATAATCTGTTCATTTTACTTAATTACTATGTAGACCTCCATCTAAAAAAGGCATGTAAGCTGCCCACTGGTAGAAAGAAAAGAAATTAAAAATAAATCTTTGGATTACTGCAGATCTTTATTTTCTATGAGAAGACATGAAGGACCACTTCCATTATACACTGACATTAAATAACCATTCAAATGGCATAAGAAAATACAAACAAGCCTTCACTGCAAAGAAGTGATCTTTTCAGAGAGATGTCATCCCTTCTCCATGCTGCATTTCGCACCATTCTGGCAATGCTCTTAATCCTTGCCCCATCCTGTTGATATTAACTTTCTCATAGCAATGCTGAACTTGAAAGTCACCACTTCTTTCTGCAACACTATTTTCCTTGTGGCCCCCTGGAGTATCAACCAGGGTTGATACTTTAACAGGGTAAGTAGAAAAAGATACATATATGTAACTGAATCATACAGGCAGCTGGATACAACCAACATTTTTGTTATCTAAGTTACTTCAAAAAAATTAGACAAAATGGAATTCACACAAAAAGTAATGCTCAAACTCTGTGGTCAAGAATAATAGCACATAAATAGGGCTACACACAAAAATAGGGCTACAGTTTTACAATATAGCTTCATGTGTTAGATACACCGGTCTCCCAAGAACAACCTCAGGATTTAACAAGAAGACCTACCTTGCCCTCTTCAAGTCGAAGCTGAAGAACTTTATCTCCAGGTTTATAATCTTTCAGAAGTTCTGCTGACTTCCAGACCTCCTCTGGGTCAGGAATCCAAACCCTGGCATACTGCAACATAAAAACAACAGCAAAAGATCTGTGACTTCTTGAAGCAATATCATTAAATCATCAACATACATGATACCAAAATGTTTTTTTTTCCTTTTTCAATACATCTGTCTATAGCCAAACCTTTAAGCAAAAGATATGTTGACTAGCACAGAGGAAGTGACTAAGTTATTCTGCTGACACAAAGCTACGTATGCATTGCCTTCATTGCCTTTCTGCAGTAAGAAAAGGCTATTTCCTATATAAAATAATGTTTAAGACGCACATTCACTGCTGAAAATCAACAAAATAAACTACCTATGTGTTCAGAGGTCAAAAACTTGGCTACCAAAAAAATTACTTAAAAGCAGCTCTTCTGAGAAGATTCTGAAGTCCCTCCAAACAATAGAGAAGAAAAGTCTAATTCCTGTTGTGATCATTTTCACCCAAGCCAAAGATACAGGCTTTGCTGCTCTCTGCCAGGCTCTTAGAAGTGCTACACGTGTACCAAACTCGTGCAGCTGCCTGGCTGTGTTCTCCAATGCTAAGCCCTGGGAATGCCACAACAAAGAAGGGTGGCTCATCTGGATGGCTTCCGTTTGGTGTGAACTGAAATGAACAATGCCTAACGACGGTTTTTAGGAAACATCCTTGAATACAAACCAAGCCAAACAAAAAAAAAGTCCAAAATTAAAAGGAAAAAAAAAAAAAAAAAAAGCAGCACATTTTCCCATTGCTTATGTTTAACATCCAGAAGAAATTAAAAAAAAAACATCAGTTGTGAAGTCCTCAGTATGTGAGATATGTGAGAGACATGGACCTCTTGGACCACGTGCAGAGAAGGGCCACAAAAGTGATCCAAGGGATGGAACACCTCCCCTGTGAGGAAGGGCTGAGGGAGCCGGGGCTGCGCAGCATGCAGAAGAGAAGGCTTCATGGAGACCTGAGAGCAGCCTGTCAATATCTACAGGGAGGCTGTAAGAAAGAAGGCAGGGGCTGCCGTGATAGGACAAAGGAAAGTGGTTTCAAATTAGAAGAGAGGAGATTTATACTGGGTAAATGAAGAAGTTTTTTTTACAGTAAGGGTTGTGAGGCACTGGAACAGGCTTCCCATCCTTGGAAACATTCAAGGTCAGGCTGGAGGGGCCCTGAGCACCTGGTGAAGCAGTCGGTGTCCCTACTCATTGCAAGGGAGTTGGACTAGATGGCCTTCAAAGGTCCCATCCAACTTCTGTGATTCTGACACCAGCTGCTGCAGTACTCCCCAGTTCTCTTTTGACAGAGCATTAAGAACCTCACCAAGACTGACAGATAAGGGGCTGAAAAGAGTTCAGATGGTTCTGAGAGTTAAATTTGTTATCAGCATTAGTAAGTTCTTCATCATTTGAAAACTACTAAACAACTATTCCCCAGAGCCTGGGGAAATCTGTCAGTTTAACACAAAGACATCGCCCAATCAGTCACAGCTGAAGACAAAACGTGTATGGACTGCACTAGGCCCAACTGTTACAACTTCTTACTTCCTCAGCTAAAGCAGTAGTTTCTCATCTACAATGTGGTTTTCCACCAGGAACAAAGAAGAGGTAAGCCATAAAGACGGTCAGGACAGAAGGGCCAGCACGCTGGTCATGCACTGTTTTCCAGTTTAGAAAGGCAGCAGTCTTGTAAGATACCAAGTTAACTTCAGGCAGCAAATGCTGCACAGCAGTTTCTAATTATGTGATCTATGCCAGAATGAAATAGGCACCTCTAATTTATTCAGTTGAAACTGTACATTTCCTACTGTCTGCAGAAAGGAAGGAGAAAGCAGAAAACAGATCACCATAGAAACTGGGTTACTAGAGACAGCCGAATCTTCCACATGACATAACCTCACAGATATTAAAGTCATCCTAAAAGCACTAAGCTGTAGCATCACTGCCTAACCTTAAATTGCTGCCAAAGAAACACCTGGTAGAAGGAGCAAGTAGGAGTAAAGAGAGAGATAGTCCTAATCAGAAGCAGTGAATCATTTCCCAGCTTTCTCACCTCACCAACTTAGCAGAATGGTTTGCCAAATCAGATCTTCATTCTATCTTTTGCATAATCAGTTGATGGTAAAATTCCACTGCCATAAAGTCTTTTGTGTGCTCCAAAGCCTAAGCAGAAAGCAAAGAACTCTCACTGGCAGAAACAGGACCAAGGTCATCTAGGTCTTGGGTCGGCACCTGGGTACCTTGCTCTGGTATGCCTAATATTCATCCTTATTGACTAATATACAAAAGCAAGCTTATGCCTACATTAAAATAAGACTAAAACACGATAAACTTCTAGAGACAATGAATTTCAAATCAATCTTCTAAAAAGGGGTAGGAATTTCTAGCCAAAAATAACACTGAAATTGCAGTAAAAATGACAGCAAGAATCAGATTAACTTTACTGAAATTGTGCTCAGTGAACCAGGATGAAAATGTTGATAGGGAGATAACAGACTGACTCAAGGAAAGTAAGTGAATGACATTTTAGGAAAATACAGCTGTTGCTTACTCTAAACTAGCTTCAGAATGAATCAGAATGAATAGAAGGCACATTGATGAGATAGCTGTGAGTTCAGAAAGAATACATATAAACAGGGTTAAGTCAAAATTACATTTCTTGCCTAGACTCTTCCAGCCTCAGCAGTGACGTCAAACACCATTAGCTACACAGTCCCAGGGATGAACAAAAGCACCATGCTCTGTGCTGGAAGGACAAGTGCTGTGAGGCAGTACATGGGGCTCAGTGTCACTGATAGTTACTGGTAGGATGACCCTGAAGAAACAACAGGGCAACGTATTCATTTCTCACTGGCGGCTCAGAAATTTCACTGGATTATCAGAATTTCATATAATAAGAAAGTATAATAGAAAATTGCAGCGTTCTGTAATACCTCATGATTTCATCTTAGATCACATGAAGAAATCAGCAGACTATAACAATTATCTATCAAATGAGACCATATGACTCAGAAAGCTTCTCTTCTGAGATATTAACCTCTTGAAGCACAAACTGACATTGCTGACAGAACAGAATTAGAAATGCAAGCGGCCCAGCACTGGCTTCAGCAGTCGGTTTTCCACTTCCACTGCATAACCACAATTACAGGAGATGCAGATATTTGTCCAGCACAGCAGCACTTCTGAGATGCCCTGAAAGACTTCACAAGGTGATCTACAACCTAACAAAAAGAAACAAGAAATTTAAACCCAACAAAGGTGTCTCTAGCACCGAAGACCTGCCCTTATGACCTCCCTTGAGCTCCTATGGCTTTCACTTTAGCAAAGATGACAGAGTTTTTCATTAACAGACAGCCTTAAAACCCACAGCTTTTCAGGTGCTAGTCATGAAGAACTTAAGACAGACATCACCTCTCTCTCCTTCAAGAATGACCTTATTTTTGGGTAGGAATAAAGCAGTTTGTTAATGTCTGGATTGAAGAGATACCGGCAGCACGAACTGAGGAAGCTGATGGAATAGCAACAGCCCAAACTGGACCAAACTCATGCAGCATGAGCCTGCTGCTAACTCTGAGTATGGTCTCCTGGAGAGAACAGTCTGCATCATTAAGGCTGGAAAAGGAAAAGCGCCTGTTAGCAAGGCACAGCTACAAGGCAGTCCAAAAGCTGTGAAAGGCTGGGTGAAACAGTTGAGCTTACCTATGCAAAGTGCTTACTTATTAGAATAGGATTTCCTGAGCTGTGGGTAGAATTGCTCTGAAAACATCAATCGATGCGATTGGAATAATTAGCTTTCAGCCTGTGAATACCTGCCTTACAATGATCTCACAATGCCAACACCACAGGTGGCAATTCTGAACCTAAAACCACTGAGAAAAACTTTCCCTTTTGTACTAATAACACAAGCAGATGCATGCCTAGGTGAGTAACAGGCTTAAACACAAGTCTTAACTTGACCAGCCTAGATCCCATGCAGAGATCCTGATCGGTAACACAGGAAGCAGCAGCAGGTCCCAGTTCCCCCAGTGCTGAGACCAGTATGATTTTTTGCACTACTCCCATACAGACACAGGCCTGAGGAAGCACTGCATTTCTAGTAACAGAGTGTTGCTGCTGGCTGCAGTATGAAAAGAAAGACAAGACTTTGTCCTTTTAGAGAAACGGCAGGTAACCAGGAAGGATCAGAAAGCAGCCAAAGACTTCGCTGCCATGACAAGCAGGATGCAAAATTTCTGAGCAACTTCTCTAAATCCTTATTATGACCTGAGGGAAATGGCATAATTAACTTTCCAAGAGAATCACAACAAAAATTATTGATTTGCTTAGCAGTAGCAGCATTCTTCTGGCATGGAGAGTATTTTCTGTCTCGTTGCTCAGCAACAGCCATTTCTACACCTCTCATACAGTTTAAGACCTAATATTTATTATGTATTAGTTTAAAAAGACATTAATATGATAATATGATAGTGGGGAGAACATCTGTGACCATTTGTATTAATGCTTTATCTGACAAATAATTTCACATAAGCTGTTTTTCTAATAGGAAGACTAAAAGGCTAGCACATAAATCTCTAACTCAGGAAGAGAAATTTATCTCCCCAAGGTTCCCCAAACTTTCAGTTGTTATTAATATCTGTTTCTTAGAACTGTGAACTCTGCAGATATCTTGATTAATATGCAATCAATTTTCTTTTACATCTAAAACATATTTTGCATATTTTTTAAGGCTCAGAGAAAGAGAATTCAGCTAAATACTTTTGCTTGAAACTTCTGCAGATCTCATCCCAGGCCTGCAGGGAGAATAAGCAGTCCTGCATTCTAACAGCTCTTTGTTGCCTTATGGCTAAGAAATCATCACTTTCCTCCCAGACCTCATTACTCTCACATGGTTATGGTAGGAAATAAGGAAAAGAGTTCTTAGTTTTTATTGGACTTTACTGCTCTATCCTTATGAGATCAGTAAATTAAATGAAACAGAAGGTCAAGTCTCACTGGTGCCTTGTCATACAGTTTGTTTGTAATGCTCTGCATAGTCAGCCCTTCTGTATAAGCAAGGACTGCTACACTGGTAAACTCCAGTGTCTGAAGGAATCATTCTGACCAGCAGCTCCTTCTGCTGACAGCGCTGTTAACGCATTTTAAGGCCAATTTCAAAATGCTGAAAGAAGATGCGTCTTTGAGTTTAAATAGCCTGAGACTTCTTCCTATGGAACAAATTACACTGATATCTTGAGATGCTCTTACATATAGCTTTCACTGAACTCCATAGGTTGACATCATCCTAAAGGTTACATAAGCAGAACTAGGAAAGGGACAGAAAAACAATGTACCACAGAGCCCTGGGACAACGCGGTGCCCCTGGGACCAGCATGGCAGATGGGAGCCCTGGGGCCCGCAGGCGGCTGCGCTGTGACTATTAATGCACCCAGGGAGTGACTTACAAACTCATCCTGAGATAAACAAGTAGAAAACGAGTCACCAACAACATCAAGTAACGCCACCAACAGTTTCAGTCATCAAACCAGGCCTCTGAGTTACCTCCACGCTGGTAAAGGTCAAATGCAGAGACAGACCTGTATGTAAAAAGAGACTGCAGCAGAACAGCAGTTCTCCTCCTCAAGAACAAGTGCAAAGAGCGAACTCCAACAAACAGAGCAGCACAGCCACGAACTGATAAATGCCAGAGGTTTCCTTGTGTTCAACTACCACAGTCACTGCAGAGACGAATTTCAGAAAGAACAACCTAACAGTTGGGGCATATAAACCAAGGGTAGCAGCTTGGCTGTGTCACTGCAGAACCAATCAGCACAGCAGGCTCTTCTGAAGGTTGCTCCAGGTGGAAATAAAAGCTGACGCATGAATATGTAATTGTATGCACAGGTCAACACGTTATGCCTGCATCTCCCTCTCTGCTAAACAACTGCCCCGAGCTAGCAGCCGTACCACAGCAGGGAGTCACTGCCCTTCTGCCACAGCTCCAGCAACCAGAGGGCTGTGAACATGCAGAAGGGTCTCAGGGCGTGCTGTGTGAGCAGTGGCTGAGTCCCTGGCTTTGCTCAGCCCAGAGCAGGTTGAGCAGGCTGCAGCTCCTCACAGGGAGCGGAGGGCAGTGCTGAGCTCTGCTCTCCTTGCGGCAGGGACAGGGCCTGATGGATGTAAGACACTGCGCCCTTCCTTACATTCAGGGAAACTGCTTCTACCAAAGGTCTTTTTTTTAATATTTATTTAAAGTATGCTTTGTATTTAGGACTTGGTCACTTGTAACAACTCCTGCTTTGTCAAGCGTGTCTTTGGTCCAAGGTACAACCAGAATGGGCCTTAACTATGAGTATCCTATGAAAAACCACTGCAGTACAACTTAAAACTGTTGGTTAGCCATTGGGGAAATGTCCATCCACTTACATGAATCCAACTTACATCAGTTTACATGAAACCCTGCCTTACTTTGAAGTGATGCCAGAAAAAAGCTAAATCCCAAACCCAGGCAATATAAGAATGTGACTATGGGCAATTCTGGTCACCAAAAAAAAATTTATTATTTTTTTTTTAATTTAGATATTAAAATTATAGCAACCTTTCGGATAAAGTCCAGATAAAAGGATCCCCCTGGAAATCCACACACTGGGAGCGATATCAAACCAGAAAACCTTTATTTGCACTGCCAAATCTATAGAAAAATAGTGAATCTATCTCTTTTCTTCATCTTTAAAAGCTTTACTTTCTAATTCCATATTGATTGTTCTTGACCTTCTCTTTAATGTCATAGGGACAGACAGATTCGGTTTATAATTAGTCATTACTATATCACACAACACATTAGCTATCAAACTGTTGCCCATTCAAAAAAGCCTCTGAAGTGCCGCATGCAGTAGCAGCGTTTACCAGCCTTTGCTTTATTCCCCAGCTCTCCTTCCACACCTGGCTGCCCATCCTCCAGCAGCTGCCATCTTCAGCCAGCTGCTGCTTCTGAAGCCTTGGTCTGTGCATTATTCAGTTGTGATGCCAGCAGCACACACAGCTGAACACGACCACACAGCCCAGGGAAGTCACACGCAGTCCTGCTTTGGTATATTTTGAGTCTGACCACATGATGTTCCTGATGTTTAATTAAGGTTGTGTTATCAGTTACACAAAGCTAACTGCAGTGTCCATGCAGACACTGGAAACCCAGCACGGCCACACTGCTCCCAGTGAAGTACGAACGTTTAGGTCATTGCTTGAGGCACAAATAAACACATAACCAACTTTCTGAATAAGCACAATAATCTCATCAAAAACATGGATTAGAAGTGGGACACTTATCTCCGACTACGCAACAGCAAACTGCTGAGTTCTGACACTGGTAAAACTGAACTTTTGGTTCAGACCCACATTGAGAGGTATGCAGTGCATTGCACCTCAACCTCTGCCATCAAAATGAAGGCCAACACGGAATTACATGCTGGCAATTTCAAAAAGAAGTTAATTACAAGTCTGCCCTAAAATACCTCCTAGAACATCCAACCTGAAAAACACGTTACAAGAGTTACAGAATAGCGGCCACAAAAAAATTAAGGGCAAATGAAAAGCTGAATATTAAGCTAATGAAACACGTTGTATTGAAGAAGGAATATTAGGAAAAGGTTGCATGACGTCACACTTGTCTCCAGACCATGGAAGACCATCATGTCTCTTATGAATTTTTACATGTTGATTTTTATATAACATTTGTTTCATTTCCTCTACTATCTTACAGCAGCTTTTTTCAGTGATTTTCCCCAAAGCTCTTGGAAGGCTCACCTACAGCAGGCAGGAGAACCACACCATTTCATGCAGTGTACCGCACAACCCAAGCTGTGCCTCGGGAAGCTGGAGCTCCCAGTGCTGACTGCAGCTGGATGCCCATTTTAGGTTCATCGGCACTGAGAGAGGAAGCGTTGTCTTTTGTCTGTGTCAGTGCTTCAGCAGAGAGCCATCTGCATCTCTGCGATGAGATTATTTGGTGTATCTAGTACTCGCCCAGACAGGAAGGAGAAATAATGCTTGCATTGATCAGGCAGATGCACTGAGCTGTGCTATGGCACTGGAGTTTGAGACAAGGAGTTATTGAGAAAGGAGCAGCACAGCCATAGCTTATCACCTGGTACACAGCGGCACAGACAGGTGAACATTTTCATCTGAAAGGCATCCAGAATGCAGACAACTGCTGACTTACCTGTGAGACATGCAGCAAAAAGGGAAGGAAAGGCATTTGGTACAAATGCTGACAGTAGGCAAGGCTGTACTTTTCTGAGCATTTTTTAATAAGGTTGGGATCGGTCCTTCTGATTTCACATGAGAAAAGTTACATGAAACGTAAAATACCTGCTGGGCATTCTAAAAACAAAAAATGAATGACTGCAAACCACTGCATTCAGTTAGCATGCAACCGTTTTTTGTTTTTGTTGTTGTTGTTGTTGTTGTTAGACTGTACAGAAACTCCAGCTTGAGATGCAATTATATTAAAACACAGCTTTCACTGCCTTGGCCCACTTTACTCAGGGAAAACCAGTTTTACTCAGCTAACCCAGAGCAGAATTCGGCCATTACAGCCCAGTCTACACCACCAATGCCTCGCTGCAACACCGTAACACAACCTGATGCCAGCGAGCCCATTAACGGAGCCATATTTAGTCTCACCATATTTCCATAGGTAATTAATAGCAAGTCTTCATACGAGGAACTAGAAATGGTTTGAGCAACCCAACATGCTTCAGCACAGAGCCGGCGGGCAGGGTGACATCTGCCAGATGTCCTCCACCAGGGCTGGGGAAGCTGAAAGCAGAACTGGGGCCAACAGGCACAGTGGGGCTGAGAGGTGCTCAGAGGGGAACCACGGCGTTTCTGCTTGCACAGGAGAGCCTGGAGGAAGCTCCTGGGCAGCCGCAGCCGTACGTCCCGGAACAGTCAGCACCACTGCCTGCCTCAGTCAGCGCGGGAAACTCCATAAGATGTGGCTGTGCTGGTGAGAGGAGAGGAATCACAGCCCTTCTATGCCACAGCTTACATTTCTGCACCATACTTAGCCTTAGAAAAAGGCATGTTCCACTACTTTTCTCTGCAAGCACTGATAGCTGACTGTTTGTACATCATTTATGCTGCCCTTGTATTTCCATTTCATGACTGTTAGCACAAAGAGATGCACTCTGACATCAAATCTGAACAACTTCTGCCAGTACTTCTCTTATTCCTCTAAAGGAGAATATCCTAAGCAAATGAAATCATTGTCTGAAATGTTTGCAAATAGTCTTCCTTACATATCTCCAGACAACAAACCAAAACTCTATTTACTTTAAACTCTTATTAATAAGCTCTTATATGATTAGATTGTCATCTTCACCTCTGTTAAATCCAATAAAACAAAAAACATATTCTACTTACTTTAACATACATATATTCTAGACCATCTATTTCCATCTTGTATCTCTTGTGACACAGATTTTCAGCACTTTCCAAGGCAATTGCTGTTTCTTTTCCAAGCAAAATAGGCTTAACCTCCATGGAAAATATTTCAGTCTCTCTTGTCCTGCTGCACAGTAACTCATAAGGCAACTTGAGAATCTCACTGGTTCCCTGAGCAAAACAGCTGAGGTCATCTGCTTTAAGGATATGTATGAATAACCCATGCAGTCTGCAGGGTAACGTGTGACACGCCATGCTGGGGCAATGAATTCCCTCATTGTTAGGCTGACCCATAATATTTTAGTTTCTCTCTCCAGCTCTACAAAGAGTGTCCTCCCATCAGTCAGTGAGCAATTGCAAAATTCTCTCAGCTTGTGATAATCAAATCAAAGAATTCAAAGGCACTGCAAATAACTGCAGTGAGACTTCATGATTTTTCAGCCATTTACAAAAGCCCATATGGGGATGCTAATGCCTCAAATAAGCATCTCTTCTTCTGTATTTAGAAGTAGGCTAGAAGCACGCAGTTTGCATCTAACCACACAGCAGTCTTACGAAACATGGCAAGTCAAGTCGTATGTTCCTCCTGTGTAACTACTTACTATAAAGAAAGAATGAGAGCTCTTCAAAGCAGTGCTGCTTTAGCCATTATCTTTAATTTTAAAAACAAGACTCTCATCACACTAAAGCATAAGCAGCCTGGAAGAGTCTGCTCTCAGCCATCTCCGTTGTCTCCTCTGAGCTAAGTGAACTCAGCAAGCCAATTATCCTGTTAATTACTGGTGGCAGGTTTTATTTGAAGTGAATTAACCTGAGAGCTTTACGGACAACCATACCTGAATGATCTTGACTGCTTGTCCTCCAGCTCAGTCCTGATATTGTTTCCCTCAGACCTACCATCGCTGCGGTGACCTCTCACTGATATCTGCTCATCTCCTTTTCCACCTAACACTTTAAGAAGCTTTACCCCAGCCTGGAGTAGCTCCATGCCACCGTTACTCAAAGAATGTCTCTGACAGCACATGCTACTGTCCCACACTAATGGGACAAAGAAATCAAATCCATGCCAGTAAGGAAAATAGATGTGCAGCACTGGGGAGCTCAGATGACCCACCTCACCCAGCACTGCGTGTCAGGTTGCTGCCTGCAGCAAGAAGGCAATGCTGAGGAGACGGGCAGCCCCCTTATCTCCCCAAGATGGTGAGGAGCCTAGAATGTGGAAGATCTCCCTGAAAATATGTGCTTCCCATTAGATGTGAAAACTGGGCTTTAAGTAGGCAGGTCACAACTTAGTGCAACATTGCATACACAGTGTTTAACACCAGGAACTTGACAGGCAAGCATCCTCATCATATGCTTCCCTTTGTTTTCCTGCACCAATTATTCTGGGCAGGCAAATGATGGCAAAATTATTTCTCGGCAATAAGAGGAAATAGAAGGTCAAAGCCTTGCAGATGCACAGGCTTGACTTCAAAGCGTAAAATTAAGCAATAGGATTACTCACACCAGTAAAGATAAAGCTTTGTGGAGGATCAGAGTTAAGCAAGGCCTGGGTTAAGCAAAGCCAAAGCATTCTGAGAACATGGAGGAAATGATGCAGTCCCAAGCAAAGGCAAACACAAAGGTCAGCCCTGGCACTGGGCTCTGCCCATAAAGTCCCTGGAAGCTTTCCTGCTAGCATTGGTAAACGAGCCCTTAGCAACCCCATCAGACTCCATCCTGCAGCTCAGATTGAAGCCAGTGGGAGGAAAAAGCTCTGTACAAAGAACCCTTGAGTTCAGCACAGCTTGGGTGCCTTCGGATGCATTCCCACTTACTTGAAAGTTTTGGTACAGATTTAAATCTGATTTAAATTGAAATTCTAAGGAGCATCGCCCTCCGAGATAAAAATATACATCTGTGGTGTACCATGAGTGAGACTACAGTCTATGGCAATTACTTAAGCAAGAGACCATCAGAAGAGGAAACAGTGAAAGTTGCAGACATGAAGGAAACTCCCAAGAAATGCGGGTTGGCTCTGACCCAGACTGTATTTTCTGCAGCAAAAACCACCTATTTCTCAGGGAAAATACGAAGTTCTTCTCTGCTGCAGCGGAGAAGAGCACAAGATAGCACTGCTTGAGTTCATCACCACCATGACTGACCAGCAGCAGCCTGTCCTCATGCTGCTCCTTGGCCCCGGTCCCACTGTACAAACGCAGCAGAGTGAAGCCTGACTGCCACGGCAGTAAACACTGCTGCACTCCGGGGAGCACAGAACTGGACCAGAGATAACCTCCACGTGTCCAGCACACAAATCAAACATCCCAACGAGGAGTGCCTGGTCGTGTGCTCCCAGACACACACGGGCGTCATGACTCCAGGAACATAAGCTCAAGTCACAAAATCTGAGTTGCATGGAGTCCCATGTGTACACACTGAGTTCTGGTTTCTCTGCACCCTGCAGCCACTGGCCCTGTGCCACTCTGCCCTCAGCGGCTTTACTGCCCACGGTTGGGTTTACTGACACTTCTTGCTTTTATCTCTTTAATCCCATTAGGAACAGACCACCAAAATCAGATCCTGTGATATGGGATGATTCTGTGACTTCAACCAATTCAACCCGCTCAATGAGCAACTTCAATAGCAGAAATGCTTTCTTTAATTCTGTAGAGATTAAACGATGAGTCTCGTTGAAGAGGGAGACGAGCTTTAGGAATGCTGTGGCCTCAGAGCCAAGCAGCTGCCTGCAGACAGCACAGTAAGCAACAAAGGCACTCTCGCAATGCTGGGAACCACACCAGTGGGTTTTTGTTCCATGCAGTTCCCTCCAACACTTCCTTATGTCAACCCAATGCTACAAACCCTCAGACGGAACCACTTCTTCACCAGAAGTGAAGGTCAGCTGCTGAGCTCAGCTCACTCACGCGTGTGGTCCACAGAGAGACTGGGTGCTGCTTGCTGGAAGGCTCAGAAGTGACATTGCTGCAGTCACCAACACTGGGTGAGCTCACTTGAAAGATACTGGAAAGGGAGGATTGCAGCAGGGATCAAAGTGAATGAACAAATGAGTTGGTAAATAAATAAATATGTTGAACCCAGCCACACAAAACTGACACAGAAATACCTTGAGACAGCAAAGCAGTGGGCTGCAGGAAAACAGCATAAAGCAAGAACAACTCAAATCAGTGAAAAAAAGGAATTAGAATGAAGCACATTACAATTCCACTCAATTTCCTAAGTTCCAAAACTTTTGAAAACTACTTTTGAAGGACTACTGATCTGCCATTGAAAGCATTCCGGCAGGAGGACAACACAGCCCAGGGGCACTACACACACTAAGAATGCCAGGGACACAGCCCATGGAGCACAGACACTGATGGTAACACCTCCCAGCAGAACCTGTATTCATAGCATTGCTGGGAGCGGCAATGCACAGCACAGCACAGCTCAGGCCATTACTCACAATTAGCTTTGCCAGCTCTCCATCCAACTTGAATTCACACGTCCAGATTAACTACCAGCAACGCAGAGTAGCGAGGCTGGCTACGTGGTCACTGAGTCCGGACAGACACCCTGAGACAACAGTTCAAGAGATGCCAACAAGCCCTTTGCACAGCAATCCCCACTACTGATGTATTTTCCCAGCCACTACCAGTGACACCTGGCACACACACTGGATGGTGGATAGTGGGCAAGATCGGGTGGTGGCAGCACGCTGCTCCAAGACACACACTCAGCACACAGGCAGCAGTGATGTGCTGCAAATGCATTTCCTCCTGCACCCACCAAGGCACACCTGCCACCAACGCCATGTGCTGGGTGTGGTGCTGTATTGGAAGCTCTGGTACTTTAAGGAGCTGTCCTGAATGACAATCCCGGCTGCGCCTGCCAGCATAGAAAAGATGTGAAAGTCACTCTTTCTGTGCCTGCATATGGCTCTAAAGAGGACAGGCACAGCCTCGTGCGACAGGGAACTACAGGAGCAATTCTACTGTCCTCAGTCATCCAGCACCACCACTTTCGGAAGATGAACGCATTTTACTTTTTTGCTCTTCTTACCTCTGCACACTATGACCTTACATCCACCATCTGTGTCACTCAACCCAGAATGAGCTCTGTTGCCACTGCTTACGGAGGAACCAAACCTGACAGAGCAGCACCATGGCCCTGCCTGGGGAAGGCAGAACAGAGGGACGTGCTTCTGCAGCCTGTGCCCTGCCCTGCACAGTGTGGCCCCAGAGCCATTCAGCTGTCCAGGGCAGTGAATCCAAGGTCAGTGTTTGACATTAAAGACAAATACTTCTGATTAACTCCTCATGAGAGATTTTAACTGTCATGGTAAGAACCTCCACAGAGAGGGAAATCAAGAGTAACTTCCCAAAGTTATTCCCCATAAAGCTGAGCACCACTGAGTACTTGGGAACAACCCTGCAGCTCCACTGCTCTTTTGACCTGAATTTTTCTTCCCTTTTTGCAAAAAGTTAACAGAGATAAATGTCCACAAGACACGGAATGGAGATGCCCACAGACACTCATCGTGATGCAGGGCGTGCACCTCCCGCCCTGGGGATGGGTTGGTGGTGCAGTACAGGTGGCTACGGACGATGGCCTTCAGAGGGCCGCACGTGGACTTCAGCAGCTTCCCGAAAGAGCTGTTGGAGATTCTCATGGCGTTCGGGGCCGGTGACCCCGTGCTCCCTCCTGTTCCGCCGGCCGCTTTTCCCAGCCTTCCCGCACCAGGTGCGGCTGAGCGACGGAAACAAAGCCCCGGACGGACACGAGCCCAGCCGCTGCCCGCTTGCAGGCCGAGCCACGGTGCCGGCGCGTCGCGAAGACCCGCGGGGACACGGGCCGCCGGGCCGCCGCAGACACAGGGCGAGCAGCCCGCGGGGCGCCGAGTCGCCGCCGAACGCCGACCGAAGGCGCAGCGTCATCCCGCGGGCGAGGCTGCACCGAACGCCGCTCCGCACGGCAAAGCGCCCCGGAGCCCCGCCGGCCCGCGCCCCGACCCCGCGGCGCCGCACCCCGACGGGCGGCACGCCGACCAGCACAGCGCCGCGCTCGGCCCCGCACGCGCATGCCGCCACCCCCCGCAGCGCTCAGCCCCGGTTCGGCCGCGCCGCCGGGTCCATCTTAAGGCGAGGCCCGGCCCGGCCGCCCGGCCCCCCGCCGCTCCCCGCCACCCCCGGCCCGCCGCCGCCCTACCTTGGTGTACAGCTCGGAGGCGGCCATGGCGCGGGGCGCGGCCGCGCTGCGGCGGGCGGACGGGCGGCGGCGGGAGGATGCTCAGGCGGCGGCGCGGCGCGCCATGTTGCTGCTACCTGGCGGGCTGCGGGGCCCCGCTCTGTGCATTGTGGGAGCGCGGCGGGCGGGCGGCGCTGCCTCCCACCGGCTGGCGGGCGGCGGAGTGAGGAGCGCCCCGAGAGCCGCGCCCGGCCCGGCCCTGCCCGCCCCCGGACCCGGCTGCGCCGAGGGGGCCGGGCGGCCTGTCCCAGCCCTGCGCTGCCGGCTGCTCGTAGCTGGGCACAGTACCGCCCAGCTCGTAGGCAGAACGCTGAAGAGCTCTGGGCCCAGAGCGGCGCGCGCAGCTCCGAACTGAGGGGCTGAGAGAAATAAACGTCTCCAGAAAATGCAGCTCCCTCGTCGGAAGGGAATGCGAGCAGCACCCTCGCTTAATCAGCCCTTAATGGGTTTCCCTCCGCCCGCGTTGCAGCTCGGGTCCTTGGGATGGCAGAACTGCAGTGCTCCGATGTGCGCCCTTCGCCTTTGGGAACGCGCCCAGGCACAGAAGTGCTTTGACCTGTGACCGCCACAGCCCTGCAGAGCCCGGCCGCGTCAGCAGCAGCTCTGCGTTCTGCCGGGATCTGGACTCCCCAGCAACCTGCCCAGTCTGTCACAGGGAACAGACAGACCCGCTACGCAGATAGAGACAACTGGCTGCGGGGTAGATGGGGTCCTCCAAATCACGCCTCAAGAGGTGACTGCAGGAATGAAGACAAAGTCGTGACTCTCAGCAGGCACTCCCAACAACTGCTGCGGTCTGGCTGTACTTCACTGTTACTTGAAAGAGAGGACACGGGGAGAGAGACGAAGGAAAAATAAGGACAAGTAAGATGAAAACATGGAGCCCTACCTGTGTTCTTTGTATAAGATGCAGCTGTACAGTCTTCACAGTTAAACCAATAACTGGTTCCTGTGAATGGACATGCAGGTGAGGGGTGAGCTTTTTGGCCAAGAAGTCTGCACAGCTGCTCTTCATGTGCACCTGTGGCGAAAGAGAGATCTACACTAAAACCTATCAGTCTGCTTCCAGACATAACAAAAGAACACATCACTTGGGCTCCAGAGCAACTAAGACTATCCTACAGGTATCCTACAGCACACCTATGTATGCTGCTCCACATCTGATACTCAATGCCCTTTTTCAGGACAGCATCTATTCTATGAGAGACACTCATTTCAGGAGTTTGCCTGGCTTGTGATTACTGCATCTCAGCTAGAGCTCAGGAGCAAAACATAATTATAAGCACCAGCAGAAAATAGGTGTGAATACAAAATCTGCTATGATTTGACACAATTTGCATAAAGCTGGATTTCACACTTGTCGTTAAGGACAGGAATAGGGAGCACTGAGAGTTGACAAGAAACAACCTGATTGTAATGTAGATAGATTGCTAGCTTCATTGTTACTTCAAGAAGCACCTCCTGCATCATGCATCTAATGGTAAGATTTTAATGATGTTCCCATCTCATACCTGTTAAGCCTTCCTACGTGGCTGTTGTCACATCATGCCTTACATAAGGAGCAGATTCTCCATTGGCCATTCTATATGACTCTGAAATTCCCATGCAGAAATCTTGCCCCAATTAACTTGCTAATTCTACTAGGCAGACTGCTCTGGAACATCACATAGATGTCTTCAACAGCTTACAGAAATTCTTTCAGAGGCTGAAAACCATCACCTGAGAACTGATGTTCAGAAGGACCCACAGCTCTCGCTTGGCTCTAATTTCAGCCTCAGAGTTCAATTCCAAGAAAGCACTGCACATTTAAAAATGCTCTCAAGGAAGACTCGCACGGATGTTTCTTCAACTCTATTGAGGAAACAACTCTACAGATCTTGTTGTATAGAATGTCAACAGCTATTCTGTACTATTGCCTAGGGATGCTGATACATTACCCAAACATACCTCTTTTATTGAAAGCAACATTATTCTCCAATAAAATAAACTAAGGCCAACTGAAATCTGTTTTTCAGACAAAATCAGAACAAAAAGTACTAGTCCCAGTTTTAAAGCACCTATGTCTGAAGTGGGTAGAAGCTTTGTCATTATTTTTTTCCCACCAGTCAGTGTGAAAAATAGGCTTCAGTGCCTGCTATGTTCAGACATATCTAGACTTGAATCTGTAAGGGGTGTATCACTGCTACTAGAGGAGGAATGATCAGACAACACAGTCAGTCTAACTCCACTTTTAGTTAAAACGTATTCATCCTGCTCACATGCTCTACACCATCCCCAGTCTGTTCTTTCCAGCCCACAGAATGCCCCCAGCCATCAAACAACACGTTACTGCAATTTCATCTTCCGCCTGGTGGATGTCCAGGAGCACAGTGACTGCACACCAAGCTCCTGAGGGCTGTTTTGTGCAACTGATTTAATTAGATTTGGGCATAAAGCTGTATTTGCCTGGTTTCTCTTTGCCTGACAACTGATGCCCCTCCCCACTAGAATTAGGATACTAATGCCTGTATTCCTTTGCTCTGCCTTGGCGCAGCATCTGGATGTTGCTACTCACATTGGACACCTCTGGTTGTTAGAGATGCAGGGTACAGAGGGTGTTAATATGACATGGTTGCCATCTAATTGCGTACTTATACCACGTGGATCTTGAAACTGCACAGGGACCAGTACCTCAGTCACTGTATGTGACTTTAAAAGTAGTTGGATTTTGCCCAGTATCTTGATTTCTTGGAAACTGCTGGGTTCAGGTTAATGCAGCCTACAGTGATGCAAACCTCCAAATGCCAGCTTAGCTCCCAGAAATCCCCTTCAATCAGTATAAGGGACCAAAACAATCACCTGTTACGGAGTTTTCAAACAATAAGCTTTAATTGCCTTATTAGAAAAATAAGCACTGAAATATATATAAATGTGATTACATTAAAGTAATTCTGTAGTCTAACATACTAGGAAACCAAAACCCAGTCATATTTTTCACGGTACAGAGTAGCAAGATTTAGGGTTTAGAAACTTTCCATAGAGAACAGGGAAGTATGCAGGATCATTTAGGAAACCACAGTAAAGACGAGACAACTCTCCACATTGCAATAAAAACTAAGTAGATCAATTTATTCTGTATACTATACAATGTGTAAGTTTGTAAAGAACAGTTGACATTTTTATCACCTTAACATTTTGACTGGGTGTAGTTATGTCCAACAAAATGAACTCCTTTTATACAAACACTGTCCTACTACGTAAAGTACAATGAGAGGGAAGCCTTTGGTGCTACAAATTTGGGGGTGTATCCATGAGGTTGGAATTAACTCACTTTTAACTATCTCGAATAAGATGTTGGTGCTATCTGCTATGATAAGCCTAGATGAGTACTAGTCTAATAATGAAACACTGTCTATGTTTAAAGGCAAAATATGAAAGGGACTGCCAGTCTACAGCGTGGGCAGGTTTTCTTCGAAAAAGGTCATTATCAAATGGTAAAACTCATATAATACATTATGTACATACATTTGGATAGCTGAGTTATCTTGCTGGAGCAAGCTGAATGTAAGCATCAATCTGCAGTCACATTTGCTTTACTGTTACATGATTATTGGACTTCCTAAGTTTCAAATGGTGTTTAGAACCAAAACAGCTGTGCCTGCTGCTTGAGGTCAGTCAGATGGAAAGGCTCATTAACCAGTCGTCAAACTTGTTAGTATTACAGTACTTCAAATAACCTATTTCTAGTTGAATTTGTAGTAACCTTGAGAACTGCAAGTCACTGAGTGAGCAGCGAAAGAGCTTGTGTTATCCAACCAGCAGGACAAGCTGATCTGTAGCTAAGTGAGAGGAATGTTTGAATTTAAATGGCTGTTTTTTTAAACCTTCCCAAGCATCAAGAAAGCATCCACTACAGAGTAATGGAACCAGACAACACAAAGCAAGTCACCTTCAGTTGTTCAAGAGTGCTTCAGGCCCAGTCCTATCGTTCAGTTTCAATTTTCATTTGTACATAAAACAATAAAGAAGGATTTTCACATTAGGACAAACATCTACAGAAAGCACTCTGTTTCAATATATCCAGTTTGCTTGTTATTCTTCCAGCCTAACTTCTTCCTTAAACCCAGTCAGCCCATTTCTTCAACCTGTTCTGTGAAAAATCACAAGTTCTTTACAATGCTAGTAGAAGATAAGGAATAAAAGGGCTTTCTCTAATCACAAGCAAAGGGCCACAAAGACTTGATAAGAATCAAGTTAGAAATTTCAAAAATCCCCTGGAATGACTCCTCTAAACTGAAGAGTGTACATTATATAGATACTGCTATACTTTGCTCATATTCTAATCAAAGCAGGACCAAGTTAAGATTATTCATCTCATCTTGATCATTCTCTTATATTTACCATTAGAAAGCATTGCAGAAAACAGGGAGTCCTCTTTTTGACTAGCAGTCGTTTATCCTGCGAGACCTTTCTGAATATATCAACACAAAGTGCATCCTTCTGAAAACATGCATCTTCAAGAGTGGTTTCCCTTACAACACCTGCACAGGTACTTTGTTTTTATTGGATTGTTTAACAGAACTGTTTCTTTTAAGAAAATAGGATTCCGTACACCAATATTTTTAAAGGGTTTCTTACACTCCCAAACAGCACCTGGCCATGATTGCCTTTATTAGAACCAATTACATTACGGATCACTACGCTTTCATATACCCAATTTCACTGAACAAATCATACTCTGCATCAGGCTATCTAACATCAACTGCCTACTCTGGCAATCTAGTACTCACCATCTGTATCATACAAAAAACCATGTTTGTTTCTATCATCTAAAAATGAAAAATTGATAATTTTTCAATAGGTCACTATTTAAATACGTTCCAGTTCTTTTCACTTCCCAAAGCCAATGAGGGGCTGCTGCATTACAGAAAGAAAAGAGTTAGTTTACTATCACTACTACTTCAGGAGTTCAAGAAAACAAACAAACAAACAGAGTTATAGCCTTTCACTTCCAGACGTCTAAAATAGCCCAGAGACGATTGCGTATCAAATCTCAGCAAGACCAGATCTGGAATTTGCCACAAGGGAAAATCTCTAACTACCTTCCATGTCACCCTACTGAGCATTTCACCTTTAAAAGCTTAAAGAGCTGCTGAACAGAAAGGGCACCTGCCTTTAAGTACAATTTTCAGATTTCTATTTGAATGCTGGACATTGTTGCCAAACAAAGTGTACAATTGCAAAAGCATAAGGCTGAGTCAAGTGTAAGTAGAAGTGTTTCACAAATTTCAGGTCTGTCATTTTTACTTTCAGTAGCAACAGTCTGGGCTCTTAGTTTCAGGCCAAGACTTGGAAAGATACAGAATCACTTGTGCTTTGATTGGCACATTATCTGCTTTTTAAAAGGTAAAATTAATAGACATTTGCAAAAGGTTGTGCAAAACTATTGTATTTACAAAAATGGCACAAGAGTGAATTCAACAGTCTATGCACATGCACACTTCATTCACATCTTCAACAAAAGTGTGTCCTAAGCTACGGAGCTGAAAAGAATACCAGCTTCAACAGGCAGTTGTCAATAAGCACTAGATTCACAAGAGTTACACCAGAATGGGCAAATATTGCCCAAGTAAAAACTCTATTGTTAAAGCTGAAACAGGTTTAAGGCCGTTCAAGTTCAAGAGCAGAAACAAAATTCAATCAGAGCCCTGTGTTTGTTTTTATACATGCTTTACCATCTAGCAACTTGTGGTCTAAACCTCTATTTTAGACAACAAACCCAAACACAGAAGAAAAACCCAACACAACTGGAGGTTATATTAAATACAAATATGCTGTAATTAAGGTGAAATAACAAAAGCAGAAACATTGAAGTTGTAAAACTTGCGATGTCACTTGCTGGAACCAGTCCTACACTAGGAAATGGGCAATATGTACATTTTCAAGTAGAATACATTGCTCTAACCAAACTTGTCCTTTTTTTTTTCTTTTTAAATCAGTGCATTGTTCTTAACTAGTCCAAACACTACACGTTTTACTCTAAACAGTACTCCCTTACAATAGCAGCACATGCTACCGCTACCTGCAAAGCTGTCAGTCTCACGACTTAGTGTAAGAAAGAAAAAGGGGATGTGAGGGTGAGAAATAACTATTAAGGAGAAATAACAGGAATGAGAATTATCATGCAGTTCAGCCGTTCTCGTCAGCCAGCCAGCTTGCTAGCAACAAGAGATGGTTTCCGCTGTGGGAGATCCTGTGGAGTAGGAATATGGTCACCAGTGACTTCTGTCTTGTCAGGAGCTGCAGTAGGCAGTTGCTTATTCTTCATCTTTGCTTTAGCCATGTTGTAATCACCAGAATCAAAGTACTTTTGCTAGAAGACAAAATACACACATGATTAAAAGCCTGAAATGTTGTCAGATACATAAACTGAATTCTGTGGTTCTATAGATTCGTTAAAACTTAGTTGTTATAAAATTATCTCATTTAGCAAGGTAGGGCTCTACATCAATTCAATAAAATTCAAGACTTAAGAACACAACTCTAAACATCAGTTCTGGTGCAAGTTTAGTGACATATGCAGGGCCCTGACCATACACATATGTGAACATCATTCTAATCCTATTGCTCAGAGGGCTTTGCTCTACTGCAAATGAAACCTGGGGGTTTGTAAATTACACTGCAGTGCACAAGTTCTTCTAGACAGAATAACCAAACAATATCTGAAGGAAAGCTGGAGAACAGTCTCTGCTTTATCATACCAGAAGATCAAAGCACCATGAAACCGCACGCTAACAAGAAAACCTTTTTTTCTGCATACATTAAAACAGTGAAACCATAATCCCTGAAATTCCCAAACCAATTATTTAGTTAAGCCAGATCTACCATGCAATCCTGCTACAAAGCACTGTGTGAAGGAAATTCTTATCCCAGGCTCCAGGATTCTTCAGAACAGAAGTGTCTGAATTTGTATAACAGCACGTCTCAGTACTTGGGCTAATAGTTAATAGCATTATCTTTAACATTCTTTGTTAGCAGCATTGCATTAAGATGAGACATGGAATTCATCCAAAGCCCCCATCAAGTCTTTAACTGCTCAGTGTTTGGGGAAATGGTTGTATTTTTTTTACATCTTACTACGAGGTCTCCTATTAACGTGCTTATAACCATGATTTGCAGAGATTGTCAATTGAGGCCAAAAACCAGGTTTGGGACAGAGATTTACTCTAGCAACTGTTGCTTACAATGGATAATCACCTCAGACAGAACACTCCCCATGTAGCTTCACACGGACTCACTCCTCAAAGTCAGCTGAACAAAAGCCATCACGACCTGCACTTCCAGGCAGCACTGCAACTACACTCTTCATTTTGTATTAGCTCACATCAGCTGCAAGACGTCCAGCAGCAGCTGCTGAACGGAAATGAACACCCAACTTGAAGAGTCTCTACCAAAGATAAGGAGGCAGGGCTGGTTTGTTTTCAAAGCAAGGCCCCTGAAGGTGGCTTTAAATGTTCCCTTTTAGAGCCTGCTAGAACCTCAAAGTCACTGAACCTTTTTTCCATGCAACCAGTGCACCTGAACCCCATATTTTACCAGCCTGTCTTCCCACAATTCAGCCCTTTTGACAAAATAATCAATTTTGCTGTTGTTTGTTTTTACTGTGCTAGAGCACCTTGGTACATCTGCAGACTAGGATTTAGTTATAATGTAACCTGATTTGGAAACAGGCTTTCACATTTTGTTCTTCAAGACTGAAGAAACCAACAAAAAACCTTTTAAACAGGAACTAGGTAATAACAGAGTTCCTCAATCTTCAGATGTGTTAACTGTTCACCCTGTCTGTATAGCAGACAGTTCCAAACAGAATCCCTCTACAGGAGCGTCCATTCTTAGTATTATTCTGGGAAAAGTGTGCTAATCATGGCACATGCACACAATGTAGAACATTTCTGGACTGCAAGCACCAATGGGCAGCATGTCCCACTCACCAAATTAAAGAAAAATCTGGGCTACAGTTAACTACATAGATTGAGAAGAATATCTGCAGGAAAAGATACCTTTCCATCTTTCAGAAATATCAGCCCATTTCTGTTTGTAGTACTCCTGTGTTCTCCTCTGATTTGCTCTGGCTTCTCACAGGTGGCCTGTATTATGGCCTCCCTTTCAAACTGATTCTACTTATATCCAGGTGTCTTCACGACACAAAAGCTATCTGACAACACGCTCACTACTGTCACTCTACTCTGAACTTCAGTGATCCAGAAGTATTTATCTAGGGGTCTTACACCAAGTAAAGGTTTCCTCATTTAAGACACAGAGCATGCTAAACAAAAATAACAGAAAATAAAACATAGAAGAAAGGCATTAACAACACGTCCCAAATGGAGAACTGAAGAAGGCAGATTAAAAATCAGAACCCACACCTCCATGCCATCTTTCATCATACCAGCAGAATCCCAAATGCTGAGGCCATTAAAACGCCCACTGGCCTCCCAATACTCCCATTTAAAACTATAGCCTGTAACAAGCTTTCATGAAGCAGAGCTACACCAAGATGAAGATCTTGCATAGATTATCTTGTTGTTTTTTTTTTTTTTTTTTTAAATCACATTTGCACTGAGTGCCAGCAGTCATCATAATTCCTTCGTGCCCAATCCTTCTGGATTGGATGCTGGTCTGTCTCCCTGAACAATCAGTACAGCACACACTTACCTTGCCTCTGGAGCGTCTACACAGACACTGAACCCACTCGCCTCGTTTGGGTTGTCTTTGACCACAGAAGTCATCACCACATCTCCCACCTGCCCACCCCCAGCAGCCATTACCCACAGTGCACACGCACTACTTTGTGAGAAAGCTCATCCCAGACACCTGCCAACAGTAACCACTCCCCAGAGATGTTACCAGATAGCACAGAATTACATCAGCACTGAACTCCAACAGCTGGTCTGTGAAGGATTTAGACTTGGAATCACTGCGTGCACTCAAAGGCCTAGATGAGAGTAAATAACAGCACAACAGCAATGAAAGCACCTTCAGAAATAACGACAGACCAGGATTATTCTAAGAACAGAATTTTAACATGCCTGAAAAGGATTACGTCATCACTTCATGAATAATTGAATGAGAAAAGAAACACAGTTGAATAACTAAGAACATAAGAGACACTGGTCAAATGTGGAGCAAAACTGAAACCCAAATTCACTCTCCCTTCTTTCATTCTAACTTTTTGCCTGTGTGTATGTTCAGAATTACACCGCCGTTCTCCGGCCACGGATGCCAGCTGGTTGCTGTGAACTCCAAGCTGTCACATGCTAAAACATGAACACTAACAGTGGCCATACATCTTGAGAACGCAGGAATGGTAACACGAGGTCATCACAAAACCAGGATGAGATTCTGTCTCACAGTGTATACTGCAATTTCTTTGTGGAAGCCCAGCACTGCCATAGTGAGCCAGCTTCTAACCTAAGTCTTTCTTAAAATGGCAGCTGAGCCATTGGTGTTGTATGCGACTATCCTGTCAGTTCAGCATTTGTTCTGTGAACGCCTTCCCTTGAGCTTTCACAGATAAATTCACAGTGCTTCTACTCACGCAGAGAATCACAGATACCATAACTTTGGAATTTCTCATCTGTACCCTGTGGACAATAAAGAACTCACTCCTTTTTGAAGTCTCTTCCTCAAGAAGTCTGAGCCTCCTGGCTTCTGGCCCAGATGAGGGTATCTTGCTTTCAATTTTGCTTCTTCAGCTTTTTCTGGGCTGATCACCTTATCCTCCATTTCCTGAAACAAAATTAGCAAGACTTTTAAAGAAATATTACGATGAATTATTTATGTAGAATGCATCTGCAGGTAATTTACCAACATACAGATTTCTGGACACGTATTGGAATCTCTTCAACACATCTCCCTTTCATAGACAATTAGCTGTTACTAAAAGCAATCTGTTATCAGTTTTGAACAAAACAAAGGTTCTATCAGGAGCAAGTGTGAAAGATGGGTAAGGACCATGGGAGTTCTCAATTACCTGCCTCATCGTGAGGTTCAACATATTACTCTCGTAACAATCTAGTTTTTATGACTCTGCTGCAACTTTAAGACATTGATATCCATTGTGAAATAGCATTAAAGTAGCTCAAAAACATTTCTGCTACCATATTAATAAACATTACTGTCTTTCTCCACACTGGCCTTCTATGGGAGGCCAACACTATCTGTCATTAGAGAGATAGTTAAATGAAGACATTTCTGCAAAGAATATGCATATTTATGAGAATAGTGCAAAATACAGATGTTCCAAGAGATGATGTGAATACAATCGTGTGGAAAAATTGTAGTTGGTACATCAGCCTTTCATCACTGACCTCTACTTCACAGTCCTTCGCTCTGGTTCATGCAGTAATCGGATGTGAAAGCACAATTCTTTGTACTCTGTCATTTCAAAAATATTTTCCATTCAAAATAATGGTTACACTGCCTTCCAGTATTCAGCCACGATTGGTTTTTTTTGCATGCAAACCATGGCAAGTTCAGGAAAAATGTATATTGATAGTGCTGACTGCTGTACTTCTTGAACAGCAATTATCATCTGAAGTCAAGAAAGACTTTTAGTCAGGAAAGAACTGCTGCTGAAACCAGGAGGGCCTCACGTTCATCTGTGACCAAGGCTTCACTTTGAGCTGTCACGCAGCCCCTTCAGACCCCCTTCCATCCACTTTGCGTGGTCTGCATTGCACCAACCAGCATGACTGCACGTATTCAATGTGAGTTACAGGAACAAAGTCATGGGAAAAATAACCACGTACCAGTTCTTTTCCCTTCTTGTCAGTCTGTTCTTATTTGGGTCAATGTCCCCCTCAGGATCACCAAGCAGCTGCACAAGGACAGGGGAGCAGCTGGGAGCTGACCCATGAGCTTGCCCTGACTAACAACAGCTCCCAGCTCTCTAACAGTCAGCATCCCCCGGTAAGAAACCTTGCAAGCAATGTTTACAACTGACTTAAAATATGACGTCTATCTGGTTGCTCCATTACTCCGAGAACCTCTCAGAGACAGCATCTCACAACACAGCGGGAATCTGAATTAACAGTAATACCAAGGAAGGACAGAAATCCTTACAGCAGCTTGAGAGACACTTCCACAAGGACTGGAACCGATGCTTTTCAGTTGGACAAAAACAGTCAGGCACTACAATGCAAGATGCAGATAAACAAATAAGCACCTTCCCTGACACAACACAGAGCTATACGCACTGTCTCTCACCGCACCGTATCACACTAGGGAAGTGCACACTTTTCATGTGTGTATGACAAACATTCTTCACCCGCTGTTGTTGTTCATGGCAGTTTTTTTTCTAACGTGCCAACCCTGACCTCTGACTCTGGACCTTCTCAAAGAGTGTTCAGCTCCTTACAGCTAAACACTCCAACATCTGATGCTGAATCACCGGGTACTTGCTGTTGAGCCAACACGCACGGCATTTGAAGGGGCATGTTTTGCCAATACCAACCAAAGGAGATATTTTTAAGAACGGGGTCAACAATAAAGAGCTCACACAAATATGTGTTCACACACATCAAAGGAGGCATTTATGCAGACTCGCAGGGGTGACAAATCATGACACAGCAGGCAACCGAAACACCAAATACTGCATTGTGTATCAACACAGCTAAAAATACAGACTGCAGTCAACTTCTCTTCATGACCCAAAACAGCTAAAACTATATAGCAGGACAAAGGGCAACACAAAGACACAACCAGCTGAAAACAGGTTCAAAATTACCTAAAACAGTTCTACAAACAACCAGCAGTCAAGATCCAGAACTCCTCACCAGCGGATGCAAGGGACACCAAGAACGCAGATGAATTGAGACAGGCGCTGGATGCGTTCAGCTGCAGCTCAGAAGGCCTTTATACCATTGACTGAGGAGACCTGGGGTAGCTTTCAGCAGACCACTGCCTGCTTGTCCTGACCTTCTATCTTCTGTGCACTATGTGGCATTGAGCTCTCTTGAAGAGGCATCATTGCTACAGAAAGGCGTTAACCCAAACCCACAAGATCAATGGTACATTAGCAGTGTTTTCCCTTGAGTTATTATAGAAGCAGCAACCAAATGACTGACAACTGATGGAGAAAAATCAAGATGTACCACGCACTTCTTCCTAGTGACAACCACACAAATTGTAATTTTAGTTCTCTATAGGAATTTCTGCACAGCTAATGAGGTCTGCTCACTTCATTAAAATGAGCTACCAGCACAGCCAGTAGTTATCTAACACATTTAAAGATGGCTTCTGCTTTTAATCTTTATGAAAAACAAGAGGTTTTCTCTCTGCTGGACAGCTGAACTGCACTACTAAGAAGAAGCCTTGTCAATCAGCGTTACGAATAAAGCTCACCCTCTTTAGTGAACGACATCAGATAAGAATATAAAGTAGAAAATGAGAAAAACATTACAACAGTGAACTGAGAAAAGCCAGTCTGGAAACAAGAGGTACCACAGCTAACACCTTCCTGAAAAACAGGGACTTGTATGGCAAAACCAGCATCAATTAACAAGCACGTGTTCACCACCATCTGAAGGTTTCTTTGTTGCCAAACTTCCTCCTGCCACTATCCCAAGTTTTCACACAGAGAACAGGAAGCACTGCTCTTATGGAAAGTTTCCAGTCGACATCACCCTTCACTGACCATATGTGTGAGCCTCCTGCAGCAGGCGAGAACACAAGGAAAGTCTCAACCTGCTGCCCCAAGGTTCCTTTGGGGATTCATCTTTAATAGGTACTGCAGAGCAGGTCGGTCAGACAAGTACTGTGGAGCTGAGCATTAAATGCACCAATCCGACATTTTGCTTACCCAGACAAATGCTGAAGGCAAATCCTTCAAGGCCACAGTACCGATGTGTAGCTCCGACATCACAGGATAGGAACTCAGAGAAAATGAAGTTTTATTGACTTTCAATTGTGTTGAGCGGCTGCCCTGACAACAACTATACGAGCAGGTCAGCACAAGATCCTATCTGTCCGGCAGACAGCAGCGTTTCAGAGCAGCACACCAGCACCGCACTTCAGGACTTCAGACCCAAACTTCGTCGGCATCAGCGCCGGCCCACTGACATCCCCAGAACACGCTAGAAGGCAGCAGCACAACGAACGCCGCCGCACGTCGGAGCGCTCCGGTTACAGCGCTATCCAGCGGCGCCGCGCAGCCCGGCCGTCGCTCGGAGCTTCTCCCGCCAGTGCGGAGAACACCGCGCTGAGGGAACCGGGCCCCGCTCCATTCCAACTCCCGAACCTTCCCTCTCTGCGTGACTAACGTGTATCGAGACGGTGAATTATCAAACAAAAACTTCAGACCGCCGGGACGGACGGCTCTTTTCCCTCTGGAGCCCCTCACAGCGGCGCACCCGTGTTTCGTAACTTCTCCGCCGGCAGCGGCTGTGGGGCCGGCAGCCGGCGATCAGCGGTGCCCACATGGCACGGACGGCTCTGGGAGCCGCCGCCGCGAGGGCGAAGCGTGGCCGAGAGCATCTATGGTCGCGAGCGCCGACAGTGCGGCCGCCGTTCTCTGAGAGCCTTCGGCAGCGCGAGCCGCGGGCGGCCATTGTCTGTGAAGCTCCACCGCCGGGGGCACGGCCGGGCCGAGCGCGGGGTTATGGAGGGACGGCGCGGCGCCGGGGCTCCCGCGGGCCGAGGCCCTCCAGCGCGGACGGGAGCGCCGCGTGCCGCCCGGAGCGCAGCGCGGGGCCCGGAGCGGCGGTGCCGCTCAGTCGCGGACGCCGAGCGAGGGCAACGGGGACCGACCGCTCATCCGCTCCCAGGCTCAGGCCCCCTCCCCCCGGGCTCCCGGCGCTGCCCTCTGAGCCGCTCCCCGGCGCCTCCGCTCCGCCTCGCAAGGTGCGGACCGAGGCAGGGAAGCGCCCCGCGCGGGCCCGTTCCGCTCCAGAGTGCCGCCGCCACCCACCTTCTGCTCCTCGGCCGAGGCGGGCTCGGGGCTCTCAGCAGACATGGCGCCGCGGCAGCAGCACGGCGGGCGGGGCGCCGCTCCTCCGCGCAGCGCAGCACAGCGCTCCTCCGCCTCCGCACAAGATGGCGGCGGCTCACAGGACGGCGCGCCGGCGGGACCACACTTCCTCCGCGCTCAGCCTCCCGTCGCGCGGAGCCACGCGCCCGGCGTCTCTCGGGGGCAACTTCCGGAGTTGGCCCCGCCCTCCGTTACGTCACGCAGACTTCCGGGCCGTACTGGGTTACCGGAAGTGCTGCAGCGTTCTCCTCGGAGCCGCGCTCGTTCGGGCGTCCTGTGGGAGGAGCGCGGGTGGCGGCGAGGCGCTTAGCGGCGTCCTCGCGGGCTGTGGGTGTGGCGTTACCGCGCTGTGCCCAGCGATCAAGGAAACCACAGCGCAGAGAACCCAGCGGTTCCTTGAAATTGTGCTTTAAGAGAATAAACGTAAAGCATCCAGCACAAAGATGTTCGTGAGTTAAAAAACCTCAGGAACTACACAAGCGCTTCGCATGATATAGGAGCACATAAGGAATGTGTAGGATCGCAGATGACTGACAGCTGGCCCGTTTCCCTGAGTTCAAACAAGAGTGAGAGCCGGGCACGACAGAAGCTGTGCAATGAGGCAAGATGAAAACAAGTTGACACCCTCTGATACTGAAAAAACAAGTATTGTAATGGCATCATTAAGAGAAGTTTCATAACGAGACGTACCTACCCATCCTTCTACACTAATGGGCACAGAGAGGCCCTGCTTGTCCAGCTTGAGGCATTTCAAAAGATTCAGCCCAAAGGGAGGAAACGAGGAGCCAGAATGACGAGGCAGAAATTGTACAAAGCAAGGCTGGCTGAGCAGTCTGCCGTTATTTCAGATATAGAAAATAAAATTGAGGAAGAGCATATGGGAAGTAAACTCTTCTTTGCTTACTGTGAAAAGGACAAGTAGTACCTGACTTCATTAGCAAGCTCAAGTTGGACATTAGAAAAAACTCTCTCAGTAAGTGAAGTTCAGCTAGACAGGATGTCTGTGACTTCCATCACTAGAGGCCCTCAAGCCACTTGGAAACATTCGTAAAAAAGTAATTTCATAAGGCTGAACCTATTGAAGAGCAAACAGAAAAAGCAGATGGCCTCTTAATATTAGTCTCGTCTCAGTCCTTTCTTGACTGATGCAGAGAAAGTCACATGGAGCAGAGTTCACGTTTTGCAAACGTTTAACATTTATCCATGTGTGTCTTTAATGAGTTGTGCAACTCAACTGTGAATGGAAAATTACTTCAAGTTGCACATGGATAACCCGAGGCCACTTTCATTCTGAATGGCACTGTACAGGGACTCAGTGCAGTTTGACTCTTTAAGTCAATACAAAGTCACTACACGGACATGACTTGTAGTGACTGTATCTCCAAAACCCACACTTCTCTGCTGTTCAAGACAAATAAATATATTACTCCAAAGAGAGAAAATGATGGATTGAACAAGTCATTTAAAGATACAGACATAAAATCATTGCACATCGTCAGTGCAAAATACAAGGTTAATCCACTAAAGGTGAATTATGACTTCTAATGAAAAGTGTCCTTTTCCTGTCCCCTTGTACCGTCAGGTACACAAGCAGATGTGCACCATGACACAGACAAGTACTTCTAGGATACATGCTGTTTGCTCGTGACTGAACACACAGAGAAACTAGGATGCACTCCTATTATACTACATTAGGTCCCAGTTACATATGCAGTACAACTGCAGGTGTACTTGATTCTTCTCCTACCAAGAAACCTTTTTCAGCCCTACAGGACACCCAAATGACTAGAAACTGCAAGCAATTTCCTTGTACAATTTCTCCCAAGTTTCATTAAAACAAATGCTGATCTTTGAAAACCCGCTGTAACGGCGAAAAATACTGCTTCAGCTGAAACAGGTTCAGTAACATTTGGGTTCTGCCCTTCTATAGCAGCAGTCATTCGAATACACAAGAAAGTTGATAAGTATCATCTGGAAAGTCTGGTCTCCCTTACTGTCCCTGGCAGACTTCCTGGAGATTTTGTGGTGCTCTGACTTCTCAGCCCATCTGAGAGCAGCACTGAACATACAACACACACATTCACTCGTTCTCCAGTCTTCATCAGATAAGGATGTTACACTCCCAGATGTGAAGGTCACCTTTCACATTACTGACACTACGAAAAAGCACAGCGATGTAAGGAAAAACATTATCCAAGGTAAGACAGCAGAGAAACGCCGAGATCTTTGGCAAGCGTTATAAAGCTTCATTTTCATTATGAAATATATACTTCAAATATAGTCAAATGCTTCTAGCTTTATTTCTCTCAGTTACACAGTTTAACACTTAGCATAAACTGTTTATCTGATTGTGATTTGTTTTGGGAATACATGTATTGGAAAGCATTTATATGCCCAACATAGCATCTCTAGTAAAACTTTATATAGCCACCTAGTGGCCTACATGGAATTGACCTATTAAAAATATTTAGGATTACATGAAGATCCTCCTTATCTAAAAATAAAACAAAGTACATGTTCCATAGCCTTTGCATATATTTAAGATATAAATGCTAATTTGTTTGCACAGTACATCCTTCAGCACAATCTGAGAAATCAAGTGTGGAAGGTGGGAATTATATGAAACACCAACAGACAGCAAAGTCAATGTGGCTGTTTTGGAAAGAAAGGAATGGAGGGAGCTAAACATGAATTGAATCAAAGATGTGAATGCAAGGGTAAGTAAACAAACATTCCACACCATGGTTGCAAGTGTTATTAAATCTGTATGAGAGGAAAAAGAAAGAAGGGTACCATTAAGGAGAAAAAAGAAAGCTGAATGCTTGCATAGTATGAAATGTTATGGAAATTCAGCTGTTGTCCCCATTTTCAATAACTTAAATGAATATCACTTAAAACATCACACAGATTAAAGACATCTGTATATATTTCAGATTCAATATTAATGCCAAAAATACATAGTATGATTTTACATAGGATTTATGCTACATTAGAACACTAAAGACAAACATCACTTGAGTATTAAATGAAACATTAAATATTAAATAACTGAAAAATAAAATAAAAAGTGTAAACACTAAGCTAACTTAGGAAATTGCTATTGCAACACATCCAATGAAGTGGTTTTAAACAGTACAAAAAGATTAGAAGTACGCTTCCAGTCTACATGGAATACACAAAGCTCATTCCAGAAACCTGTTACAGAACTGGTCCGGGATCACACAAGAACCTTCTCTCTCCAGCGCTATCCTCATTCCTTTTCAGATTTAATTTTATACAGCTTTACCAATTTTCTCTTGCACGGAGCAATCAACAGTAAAACGAATACTTCAGTTTGCCACTGTCTGCTAACATCTTGGGGAAAACTGAGGGTTTGTTGGAGATTCAGTGTAAGATTTGAGTTCGTATGCAGCGCCGCTATCAACTTCCATGGACTTCCGAGAGAACAGGAGCCTAACGTCTCGGTGGAGGTAGATCTTTCCAGATTTAGAACTCTGGAACCTGAAAAGACATGGACAGATATATTATGTATAACATGCATGCACACCAATCTGAAAAAGATTAACTTCAAGTACTGTTGAATTATATGCGGAACTTTAAGAAGTTAAGGCCAAAAAACCCACGTGAACATCAAATGAGCTCTTAAGTAAGCAGCAGGTTAAAATGAAAGAATAACGTTTCCTATCTATTTTCTCTATCCAAACCTGCCAGACATGTGCCAGTATCATTTGTCCTAAAATTTAACAGCTATAGGTAAGACACAATTTGCATTTTAGAGAACTGCATTCTATAGTCTTCATCTGGCTTAAGAACTCCTTAATTCCCTTTCCTCACCCAAGAAGAACAGAAGAGCAAGGAATATTTCTTATGGCAGCTGAACATCACTATCAGTATGCCACAGTCACAGAGAACAGATATTGTGGTAGGAATTAGGAAGAGAAAAGAAAGAACACAGAGAAATGCTCACATAAAACCACACTCTGCACTATCACATATCAATTTGAATAGAATTTGCACAATTTTTAATAAGCATTTACTCACAGACCATACTAAAGCAAGAGCAGCATCTCTATCATAGATGCAGACAATCAGATTCAAATTCTGAGAGGAGTGAGAAAGACAACAGCAGACCCAGAGGAGCTGCAGAATCACTGCTTTCTTTGCCACAGTTTCACTCAGCAGAGAGGCAGAACAGCCCATAACCATCCATACAGCCAGACAGAAAAAACTTCTGCTCTTCCAGATACGCTGCCAAGGGCATTAAAAGTAGTGAGCTCTAGCAGAATGCTCCTACTGGCCCCAAAGTGCTCCCATCCATCATTTAGTTGCTTCGTGTTCTCAGTACGAAAGCCTTCACCTGGCAGGCAAAGAAGAGAAGTTTCTATCCTGAGAGGAAATTCTGAAGGACAGCAAACAAAGGAAGAGAGTAAAAGAGATGAGGAGCCAACTGAACACTGCAAAAAGTCAGCATGTAGCACATAATGCATTTTTAAATTAAAAACATTACTGAAAGATCTTCCGAAGCACAAGTACGATGGACTACATTAGCTCATATGGAATAGATAGATGTAGTTTCAGAGCATTATTGTAAACTATGCCTGAATTATTCTCATTTTACACAGGGATCCATCAGGAGATTATCAAGGTCTGTTTTTAAATCATCTCAAGCTTGTTATTTTCAAGTAGTACGAATCCTGTCAGATTCCCTTTGCTCAGTAAATATGGCTCCCCTGCAACTGGGCTTTTCTGAGCGTGACATTTCACGAAGATCGGAGGAGGATGAGTGGGAGATGGTAATTAAGTTTGGGAGATTCTTCTGATTTATGCTTCCATTGCCTCTATTTTTTGAGAAGTACCTTTCACAGTCACTGGGATGTATGGCCTCGGGTTTTCACATGTGCAAGCGCGTGGGAATTCACAGCAGACTATCACACACACCCCTGCGGGTGGCAGCGCAGTGGCCAGCACAGGACTGGCCCTGGAGCTGTGGCAGTTCCAGTGGTTTTGTGTAAGGGAATCAAGAAAAACACAGCAGACGTTTCTGACAGATGGTGTCCTAGGAACAGCACCAATGTACAAATATAGGGAGGCTTAAAAACACAAATAACAGATGAGCTAGGAAGACTGGCAGAGGAAAAGAAGCTAAGTGATGAACATGACTGGAGAAATGACAAATGAGCTCAAAAACCTCAGGGTATCAACAGGCCATCAGAATTCACAAAGAACAGAGTCAGCCACAGGAACAGGATGCAGCAGAACAGCCCTAAAAAAGGACGTTGGAAGATCTTTTCTTTTTGCAGGAGGAAAAGACAATACAGCACAATCTATAAAATCTTTAAATAAAGCTGTGAACAAAGAATGGAAAATAACACATTTCCTGATCAGGAAAAATGCTGAGAGATCAGAAAGATCAGAATGAAACCATTAAGTCAGGAGCAGCAGATATCTTCAGTTTCCATCAGCAACATCTTTGGCCACATCAGGAAAACATTAAAAAAAGAAATTTCTCAGCACCCTGTGGAACTGCTGCATTGAAGCATTGGTTTGAAGAGTACCCCCACCTCAGTCACTCAGTAACACCCAGCCAATGAAAAAAACGAGCCCCATCAGCCACTGAGCAACAGCCATTATGCTCCGTCCAATTAAGAGATAGCATGTCGGTAGCTACAACAGCTCACCAAGCCTTAGAAACCTGAAAAGCATGGAGCTGTGGGCAGGTTCTCTGTTCAACTGCCTTTTCCAGGGGGTGTCAGAGTACAATCCAGAAACCAGCTGACTGTTGCCATCATGGCACAGGGCACAGCTGGGCTCTCACTTCTGTGCTCACACAGACTTGATTACAACACAGAAGTCTTTGTTTGGCATGCAACACAACTTTTCTGTTGTTTTTAAGATGCTCCAAAGCATCTTCAAAAGACTTCTAAAATTGTATCAACCCCTGACGGCTGTATAAGAATCCTTTGCTCTCTGAACATATTGCCTATTATGTCAGGACTGCAGCTGCACAATGCAGTCTAATGGCATGCTGAACAATCTCAAATGTACAAAACGGTGTGCGTAGAAGTTGCATAAGCACTGTATGTGAGCAGAAGTTGCATAAGCACTGTACCTGACGCTCTAAAGAGTGCTGCAGAGATTCTGGCCGCCCATTTAAAGTTCCAGATCTATAAAATTACCACTTGCAAAGAAGGTGTTCATAACGCGAGTGCTGACAGCTGTAATTGAGGCCTCACAAGCAGATCCTACCACAGCACAGATTAACATTTGGGACTTCACTATGTTGGTTGGTTTTCTCTGAACAAAACTTCAACATGAACTTCAGCAGCATGTTTTCAGAAAGTACTGCAACTAAACCTGAAAGACTGCTTTAAGGAGTATTAAGAAAATCTTTCTAATTTAGCTTTTTTTTTAGTTTTATATGCAAGTTTTCAGCAGGATGGGTTTGAGGAAACTTGTCTACTTCTAATCATTTTCTGATCCTATTACAGATTTAAAAGTAACATATATGAACGATAAGATACTCACACCTTTTGTTTTTCCAGCCAGAAACGGTTACATTTGCAATGATGTGTTTTACATTATACATTAAAAACCTCCATCAGAATGCAGAAAGCTGGACTAAATCATACAGGTATTTCAGATATTTCTGAAATATATATATTTCAGGTATTTCAGGTATTTCACTAAAAGCAGCAGAATTGCTACATGTCTGTCTCAGCAGAAGACTGCAGACGTACGGGCTGTAAGAGACTACAAAGAAGAAAGCAGGCTTGCTTTGGGTCTGCCTAAAACAAACCTACCACCTACATGAAAGCAGAAACTAAAAGTTAGGTACAGTAAGTTAGTGTGGCCTGACAGGACAAATTTCACTCCAGACTAAAATTCAGAATGAAAGCACAGTTCAATGCCAACACTCATCTTTTCTGCCTGTTGACTTTCATTTAACAGGAAACATTGGTCTGGGATCACTGTTAGATACAACTGTGCTTTCAAGCCTGCTAATGCCACTAAGTAGTGAAAATTTCCCAAGTAATTCTACAAGTTAAACTAAGAGATCTGACTGTTCAGCCTGCTAGCTTTAAAACAGCAGCAGCCACCGGGTTTTAAAGAGCTGCAATGTAAGCACTGGGTCTGTGTACGTGCGTTCAGTGCAGTAACACAGGCACAAGTCTGCAAACTGATGAAGGACAAAGCACTTCCAATTGCAGCCTTCAGAACACCCCAAGAGCAGTCACACCACACCTGGTTTCAGGCAGTGCTTTGTACGCCCTGTAAGGAAGATGTGGTGAACATTCCATAAAAGTGAAAGGTGCCTCAGTGGCACTCAGTCACAAAAGAAGTTGTTAGATTTCTGCCACTAAACACTACACATTTAGTAGTGATTCCAAATGCTTTTCATGTCAGAACCTGTTCCTGTCAGACCTGTGTGCACACAACGTTCTCCACGCTGACCCTTGCTCTGGCTCCTGCCATGTTACGGCACGTGCACTACTCCTTGTAACCTCAGAGCAGGTCTGTGATCCAGCCAGAACTCAGTCTCTTCTGAGGAGAAAACACTCAAAAGTTTGACAAGACTATAAAAATGTCAGGAAAGAACTTTATATTTTATCTCTGTTCCTCCCAAGCAGAAGCCAAACTGTTTATTAGCTTTTCACCCTCTATTGTCTGTTTGAAATACCAAATCAACAGCGTTCTTTTTTTCTTAAATAAGCCTGCAGGCAGACAGGCTGCTGGCAAAGGCAGTGAGAGGTGCTTTGGCAGGTACTTGGATTTCTCCTTTCAACCTTTTCTTGCGAGCTCCCAGCAGCTCACCTCAGATGGATGAGGTAGCGTAGCAGCCTTTCTTCAGTCTGTTGGCTGTTTTCCTTACTGACAGTCCGCTTGACTTCTCGTCTCACAGGAACAGAGAAAGTTCTTTGCCGTAGGAATGTCTGATGATTAGCTGGCATCTCTCTTAAGTCGTAGATCACCACAAACATCTTCACCACAGTTTTGTTAGGGTTAAATAAGGTCTGAAAAGACAGATGGTTCAGTGCAATACTCTTTAGAGATGAAAAACCAGGGGAAAAAAAAAATCACTTGTGAAAATAGTCACCATCCTCTGTGCACTTTGTTCCTGTATAAGACAGAAATATTTATGCCAAAATGTGTGCTTTTTCTGTATACTTCAACACTTTAGCTTCCAGAAATTCTCATTTTTTAAATATAATAATTATTTTTCTGATCTGAAACTGTAGCACATGACTACTATTCTTCTTCTAATCTGCTCCTCTGTTTTTATTTTTCTAGGCAGATTTTTGTCTCCACTATTTTTGAGACTGTGCATCCAGCAGGTGAAGTGGGCTCCACTTTGACACCTAGAATTAGCAACGTGTCACCCCAGCTTGAGCTCTTAAAAGAAAGAGGCAGATGTTGCCTCTAAGCAATGGCTGTGATTTACTTTCTGATTTTACTATGGAAAGTAGGTACTTTAGAAGTGTTGCAAAATGTAGGTAAGACTGAATATTTAAACTGGGCGTCTCTTTTCAAAGGATTTCAGAATTTGCATTTCTCAATTACCTCACTGAAGAAATAATTGTTACCAACTATCCTGAATCTTCAGTAACTGATCTGAAGCCTTTTCACAGCATTGGATGGGATCAAATGTTCAGAGTCTCCTTTGTCCCAGACAGATTTATACTTTAAATAATCACAATTCTACAAGTTTCTAGAGAAAATCACGTTTCCACTGCTAGCTTTATACTCCTCTCCAGTAAATAACCTAATTCCCTCTGCATTAATTTCTTGATATAGTGCTTTTAATGCACTCGCATCTGCGATGCTGCATCCACTTTTAAGAAGGGTAGAAAAGATGACCGACCCAGGGAACTACCAACTTGTCAGCCTCTCCTCTGTACCAGGTAGGAGCATGGAGCAGATCCTCCTGGAAGCTATGCTAAGGCATGGAAGAGAAGGAAGTGATGTGGCACAACCACACTGTTTCACCGAAGGCAGGTCCTGCCTGACCAACCTTGTTGCTTTTTACATGGTGTAACAGTGTCAGTGGACAAGGGAAGAGCCACTGATATCACCTATCTGGACTTCAGTAAGGCCTTTGACACGCTCCTCCATAACAACGTTCTCTCCAAATTGGAAAGATAGGAATTTCATGAGTCAACTATTTGATTGATGAGGAACCAGTTACAAGGTTGTACCCAGAGAGTGGTGGTCAATGGCTGGATGTCCAGACGGAGATCAGTGACGAGTCGTGTCCCTCAGGGGTCAGTGCTCTGTAACAACTTCATCAGTGACACTGACACCAGCATTGAGCGTGCCCTCAGCCAGTTTATGGATGACACCAATCTGTGAGGTGCAGTCAATGCACCCAAGGGATGGGATGCCATTCAAAGAGGCTTAGATAGGCTTGAGCAGAGGGCCCAGGAGAACCTCAGGAAGATCAAAAAATCCAAGCACAAGGTCTTGCATGTGGGTCTTGGCAACCCCTGCTATCAACACAAGCTGGTGGACTGCCAGGATGGAGCCCTGTCAAAAAGGACTTCAGGCTAGTGGCAGATGGCAAGCTGGACATGAGCCAGCAATGTACTCTCACAGCCCAGAAAACCAACTGTAACCTGGGCTGTGTCAAAAGAATTGTGTCCAGCACGTCGAGGGAGGTGATCCTGCCCCTCTGCTCTGCGCTGGTGAGACCTCACCTGGAGAACTGCGTCCAGATGTGGAGTCCTCAGTACAGGAGAGATGTGGACCTGTTAGAGCGCATCCAAAGGAGGGCCACAAAAATGATCCAAGGGAAGGAACACCTCCCCTATGAGGACAAGCTCAGGGAGCTGGGGCTGTTCAGCCTGGAGAAGAGTAGGCTCCGAGGTGACCTGATAGCGGCCTTTCAATATCTAAAGGGGGGCTATAAGAAAGAAGGGGATAGACTCTTTAGCGGGGTCTGCTGTTATAGGACAAGGGGAAATGGTTTCAAACTAAGGAAGGGGAGATTTATACAGGATATAAGGAAGAGGTTTGGTTTTGTTTTTACAGTAAGGGCGATGAAGCACTGGCACAGGTTGACCAGAGAGGTGGTGGGTACCTCATCCCTGGATACACTCAAGGTCAGGCTGACCAGGCTCTGAGCATCTCATCAGGTTCTGTAGGTGCTTTTGTTCAGTGCAGGGGAGTTGGACTAGATGACCTTTAAGGATTCCTTCCAACTCAAATGATTCTATGATTCTATTCTATGCTGCATACGTACCACTTGTATCGTTCCTGAAGGCGGTACCCGATAACCCCTTTTACCAAGGGACTCTAAAGTAATTACACCCTGGGGAAAAAATAAAGAAACAGTCAGCAGGGTGCAATACAAATCATAGTGCTCTACTCATTTAGTTGCTGCTGATTTTTAGAAAAAAAATTAAAGAATATAACACAAAATTTAAGATGAAGTTAAAAATCAACAGCTTCGGCAGATCATTAAGAGCTGTGCAATAAGGAGTACATTCTGCTCTCAAAACAGCTTTCAAGGTTCCACCTGTTCAGACTAGCAGTCAGGGAGCTACAGAAAAATAAAAAGACATTCTAGAAAGAAAGCCTTCAGTTAAAAATGAAAGAACTGCCTGTCCATTTCTGTATGGCCTGCAATTGCACCAATAATACTTCCATCCCAAAGAATTAATTCTTGCTTTTCAAAGACAGCAGATGCACTTAATCTCCCATTCTAATGCAAAACTCTAGAACAATATCATCTGCTTCAGTACCAACAGGGATCTACAGAGCGTGAGCATCCCAGCAGCACCCATGGAGGAAAAGCACTCTGCTCCAGCACTGCTGAGCTCACCCTTGAGGCTCTGCATTTCAGCATGAACTCCATCATGCTTCTGTGCACAACTGGTGTACTGCACTGATACAGACACATCGAAAACAAAACATCCAACAAAAAAACCCAACAGGAAAAGCAGAGCAAAAGAAACTAGCTAAACAAACAGAAACAATGTTTCTGATGATGGAGGCACGATACAAATGCTGTCTTAATCCTGTGAGACCCAGCCATAACTGCGTATTTACAACATGTGGGAAAGCCTTAAACAATGAAACTCTGCTAGTGAAATAAGCAATGCTACTTTAACCATTTGAAGAACATCAGAATCCTTTTATCTTCTGGAAAATTAGGTGAAATAATCTAAATAGATGAAAGCAAGAAAATTGATACTACTTTTCTGTAGTTAAGAAAGATACATACAAGCTTAAACTGTATTATGCAAACTTAACTTGCAAAGCCATTTAACTTCATTTTCTGAATCAGTTCAGAAGCAGAATACCAAAACATGGTACAAATTCGAAGTCTGCACATTGAGATAATCAGATATTAAGCCCTGCTTACATGTTTAAATAAACTATTTACTGTATTTTAAATGCACATATACACAGTAAAACCTCTCAGAATGAGATCTGTCTCCCAGGTAACACCCAGGTTACTTAACAGGCATTCAAAATGAATCCAGCTGTCAGCTGGATGCTTTGAACTGTCGAATCAGACTTTTGCTTTTTACAAGGTAGCAATTTTTAGGCATTCAAACCTGTTCTGTCATTGCAGAAGCGCAGAACAGAATTAGTACTGCAGTGCTGGTGTAAACACCAACAGATTAAGCAGCTTATGAGAGTGATGTGCTTGACACTAGCTCAGACAGCAGTTGCCTAAAAATGAAGGGCTAAGCAACTCCAACAACGAGTCTAACCTTTCCACCCACAACTGTACCTTGGCCTACCACCCAAGCTACTTACTGGGAAAGCGTTTAGTTCCCCAGGACAGCAGCTTGTTTGGAAAACAAAATGTATCCTATTAGTCCAGCTATTGCCTCACTGCCTATTTTAAGAAAGTTGGATAAAAAGAGATGGTGGAGATCAACCACTCCAGTGATATTCCATGACCAGAGCAGCTGGATGTTGGACACAGCAATGGGAGAAAACGCATTAGTTAAGAAAAGAGAAAGGGTGGGAGGAAGGGACTTTGATCACAAGCAGCTGGAAATGACCCCCCCAAAGCCCCAGAGCCCGAACTCTACTCTTAGCTCTTGGGTTCCATCTCCACCCATGAGAATTTAATTCCCCAATCATCTGAAGCCAGCTCTGTCCTTATGTAAAAACTGCAGGGCTTTGAAATGCCAAAGGATGAGGGCTAAAATATCCTCCCGGAGGATACTGTGTCTACTACCACAGAAGTACCTGATCAGCTGAGAAACTCTGAATAGCTCTGGGTAGTTTACATATGTTTCCGTGCTAATTACAAAACATCTCAGCAAGCATTAGGGTTGTATGTCTGATTACTGTATTAGAGCACGAGTTAGGCAAGTTCACCTGCCTACAAGCTTATGAACTGCGTTCCACCTTCCTGGTTTTTAACAGAGGAGAGATAATTTGGACCATACACTCACCATGTACGGAGAGGGTGCGTTATCATCTGAAACGCTGTAGAATGACACTTCAACTGGCAGGGTCATGTGAGTGGGACAGAAGACTCCACTGGCTCCCACTTCTGCTGTGAAGCCCTCGACGATGCCTAGCGGGTCTAAGCGAAAGTTCAAGACGGACTCCTGAAAAACAAAACATACAGCTTAGATTGAGACTGCCTCAAAATACGGCACAAAATCAAAAGGAGGAAACAAGAAAGCAAGTTTCTATGAGAACCTGGGTCCTAAGTGTGCCATGAGGTGACATACCAGAAATCACAACCGAGGCAGAAATGACAACAAACAGAGGAACATTCAGCAAGATGGTAGTGGTCTAACAGAAAGCATCATGCAACCCTGTCTTAATCTGACTCAGACCTGCACAAAAGCTCTCAGAGAGCAGTGGGATCTATTCACGACTTGTCTGAAAGAATAGACTGTAACCTGCAGCTTTTCTCAGCATATTCACTCCATGTTTCACAAGGCATAGTGCAATCCAGAAGTGCTACAATTAGTCATTGGCATTTGATGTGCTACATGAAACCAAAAGCTGGAGGCTACACTTCCAATATGTTGTTTACTACACTGATTTCATGTGGCTTTTGTGAAACATTGAGTAAGTTTCAAGAGTAAAAATGAGATTTTTTTTTCCTAGGTTTATATATGACAAAAACAATAACAGTTTGAACCTCATTTAAGCCAACAGAATACCTCTTAAATTAACCGTAGTTTAAAGTAAAAGTTAAAATTTCTGATTTTGTATCTGAGAGAGAAGACTTCTTTGGAATGAAATTCATGCCTTATTAGATGGAAATTAAAACAAATTTCATTCAATTTAATTATGAATCTTTACACTGTAATCAGGCTGGAATTATCCACACTAATGTGCTCTAAAAGCAGTACAGAAGAATAATAAAAATACCACAAGACTTCTAGACAATATGCAATACCTCAAAGTTTCCCAGAAGGCTAAGACTTGTTACTGGTGGAGCACTAGAACTTAGAAATGGTTTTCCATGGCTCTCTGGATCACTCTCTCTGTTTATACATTGTTGTGGGCTATTAAATAAAAAAGAATAAATATAAAGGATGAACACATTTCTTCTGGGTATAACCTGGTCTAAAAAGAATGATTTACTTACTGCATTGAAAATACTGTGCTAAAGAAATACCAGTTGAACACTGCCTGTTAGTACTCTTACAGAACACTTTCTAGGTTATTGAAGAATGCCTCCACCAAGAGACAGAGACAAAACAGATCTACATTGTTCACTAGCTCTGAATAAAGTAACAATATTCTCCTGTATGTAGCCATTTATCCTGAAGTTTCCACCACGCTACCATACTGAAAGCTGTTCATGTTATGCTGTTATCCACATTAATGTGTAAAAAGTCATGACTAGTCCCCTTTCAAAGGTTATGCTCCCTGAGCACATATAAAAGCAAACTATTTAACCATCCAACTCTAAGAACAAAACATTTCAAAAAAAAGAAGAAAAAAAAAAAAAGCTTTTCATATAATGGAGAAAAAAACTTCAGGGAAACAGAAGAATCAATGATTAATCAATTTGCTGTTTGAGAACTCAAGTGTATCCTACAGCTGTCCCAGTCTTCGATGGGACAGAGCTCATCTCAGCAGTGGCTGATTTGGGACCTGAGACAAAAGCCATCAATTGATGAGCGCAGCAAGGGCTGCAAACCACTGCCTGCACCATTGCAATGAAATCTTAAAAAATTATTTCAGAATAAGAATTCTTTGAAAAGGCACCCACACATCTGCATTTGTTAATGATCTTTGTTGTTACATATGTTCTGTTTAAAGAAAAATCTCAAAGTTTCTGGTAAATAAAACGTACCTTCTTGCTGACAAACATTTCAGCTGCAGTAGTGACGAATCCAGATCAAAGCACCCAGACTGTGTTTTCCTCTGAGGAACCTCAAAAGGGGAAGAAAATGCTAATTTAAAAACTGTACTTCCAGTAAGCACAAATTTGACAAGTAAGCACAGGTTTGCCAAGAATCTGCATAACATTACAAAAACATGAAAACAAAGAAGAAAGCTGTTCTAAACTTATTAAAGCTATTCTAAAATTATTAAAGATTCTGATTGACTGAACTGCTTCAAAAGATTGAAGAAAAACTGATCAACACAAACAGGAGCTTCCGGAAGAATACATGAACAAAGCAACAGGAACTAAATATGCCCCCACATCACTGTGCAGCTCACTCAGGAGGCTTTGGAACAGCGCAGTGTTAGAAATAAACAAGTTGTACCGATTTCCATCTGAGCTCCCTGAAAATATGACATTGTCCATAAGCACCAAAGAACAACACACACTACATGCTATAAAAGGTAATAAAAGTATGTCAGTAGTTCTAATTGGGAATGCCTTTCTCTCTAGAAGCCCCAGACAACCAACCAGGAACTACATAGATTGCTCTTAAAGTAATGCCTCCTGTTTATGACCACGGAAAGTCCAACAGATACAAAGAGCACAATAACACTACTTGATAGAGGAAATTCTCAGCTGCAAAATGCTATTTTTTAGCACAGTCACCACCATTAGCTGAGCATTTTTGCCAGCAATGAATAAGAGCCTGCCTGTCACACTGGAAAAACCTGCACCAGCAGAGATGACCCACTGTCTCACAGCTGCTATAACAGTGGCACTGCTGGGAAAACATCACCCACACAGTCCATCTTTCCACCATCCAAACAGACGGAAATCAAAAGGCACCGAATCAGGACTATATGGTGGGTGTGGTAGAACAGTCCAGCCAAGCTCAGCCACGTGCTCCACGGACTTCAAACTGGTGCAGGCCTGGACAGTGACTTATCTTTCACATTACCGTTGCCACCGCTGAAAGGCACAACCAGTCACCTTCCTGTTCTCATGCCCACTGTTTGGTCTCCAGAAACATTCAGCAAGCATCAATAGATGTCAATGGGTGCCATTTTTTTCCACATGCAGGAACTCAATTCCACACCTTCGCTTCACACACATTTCCATGTCAGACTAGCCAACACAATAAAACACGAGGCATTACTTTCAGAGCAGCCCTCATATAAATATGTGTTTCTGCCTTTTCACAGCAACCTTGTATCATTTACTCAGCTACATCTCTGCATATTGAATATGCTGTACAAACTGTTCACAGAAACAAAAACTTCAGGATAATAGGCCACCAGGGATTAATAACACACAAAAACCCCTTGGTGACTACAAAATGCTTTCTTTTGCTTGCTGTAAAATTTTTTATTTTACCTTTTGTTACTCTTGAAAATCTACCTCTAATGTATCCTTTTTCAGAATTATTCAAATTCATTTTAGTGTTAATTCTGAAGATCCCTGCTGCAAAGGCATTCACTCTGACACCAAAAGCAAATACAAAAACAACTTCTAGGTATCTCGTCAAAGTTTCTACACTACACGGGAACTAAATGTTCAAAATACTCCCTTTCTCACATAAAAGTTGAGTCACAATTAAGCCATAACTTCACCATAAACTTACAGGACTTGAAAGCAGAGGCAATCCAGTTCGGGGATGAAAAGCCTTGGTTGAAGTTCCATCCAAGGACCGAAAATTGTGTTTCCGCCATATATTTGTGTGTTTTAGAGATGGTGCTTTCTGTCAGCAAAACAGATTGACTCAAGATATTACTGGGCCATTTCAACAGCCTATCAAGCCATCATTTGTCTGCTTGAGTGTAAAGAACTCCTGCAGCTGGTGCACCTGCATCATATTAATGTATTACGAAATAGATTCAAGTTCTCTTTGATTCAATCTACAAGCACTACAAACAACTGATTGTAAATGGCCACACACGACAGTGAGACAACAGCACGTGTATACGTGACACCTAACTGACTGCAGAAAAGGTCATTTCTAATGCTGTCACAGTGAGCAGGATGAGGCAGTGTTCTTCCTCACGTTAAACTTTTAATTCAGAAGGGAGGAGGGAAGCACCGCTAGGCCAAACTGCACTTCACTGGAAGCAGACAACAGTCCAACACTGCTTCACACAGCCAGACAAAATCCTTCCTCCTATCACCCTTAGCAAATATAGGCTGCAGTTACAAGTTACGTGACTGCCAGCAGCTAAAGAAACCGCTCTTTTTATCTCTGCTTACCTGCACCTCTGGGTTCTTCAGCCGTTCACACCTAATGGAGCCATCTTCTGTAGGTTTCTTCTGAGAAGTGCTTTGGAAATCAAGGCCTACTGGCTCTTCATTCTCATCATGTGCAGCTTTCGTTTTATCTTGTCTGTTTTTATTTTTGAAATTGTCGTGGTCTTTATTTAAATAATTTTCAATACTAATAAGCTGGGTATTTTGCTCATAAATACTTGGCTTTTTTGAGTCTTTATCTGAACATTTGAGTTCATTCTTGTGCAAAGAGTCAGATGCCTGCATCACAGTTGCTTTTTTTGTACCTTCAAGTATTCTGCATTTATCTATCTGCAAACTGCTAAAAGTGCCCGTGTTGTTACTCTCACTAACAACCATTCTTTCTTTAAGTTTATTTGTGCAAATCTGTTCATCGATGCTGCTAAAATTTGAACACTGCTTAATTCTATTGGTTATCTGGTCTTTCTGCACATAATCAGACTGCATCATTTCCAACTTATCCGGCAATTCGGATTTATTTTCTTTAACACACAGTGATGACGTGCGCGTGTTAGTAAATGAGTGAGAAGTCTTATTTGAAGCCTGATGAAATGCATGTTGGACAGCATCACTAGGCTTTGCTAACACCAATTTTCTTCTTGCTTGAAGTTTCAGAGAAGCCTTCGACTCACCATCAAACCTAGGACTGATAGGAGTATCAGGTGTTTTCAACTTTGATTTACCACTGTCTTCTAGCAAAGAAAAACTAGATTTAGCAAAAGAAACAGAAGATGGTTGCTTGACTTTCTTCAGCAAATTTTCATCCTCGTATGTACTTCGGAAAATTTTTGATGAAACCGGGCCATTCTCGTGTACTTTGAACGGACGACCATTGACATGAGAAGTAGCTGGATCACAATGAATCAAGTGCTGGGCAATCCTTGCTATAACCTCCCGCCGCTCCTGGAGCAGAGAGTCAATGAGAGGGTTACCTTCTCCTGCAGATGGACGGCCACAGTGGTTCGCTGGAGCACGGGGATCGAGCCGTGGGATTTCTGGTATTGCTCTAGTTTTGCCTTCGCCACCATCATCTTGTATTGCATGATCTAAATTGACAGTAGGGACAGATGAGATTTCCTTGCCTTTCCTCAGCAAGTTTTCATCTTCGTAATTACTCCGATAAGCTTTTGGTGTAGCTGTGCTGGTTTCATGTATGTTGAAGGGACGTCCAGCAACAACTGGGGAAGTAGCTGGATCACAGTGAATCAAGTGTTGAGCAATTCTTGCAATGACTTCTTGTCGCTCCTGAAGTAAGGAACCTATCAAAGGATTGGTTTCTCCTGCGGACTGATGAGAGCAATGACCATTCGAAACACGGGAATCAACCAAAGAAAGGGATTTAAAAGTTCGAACAGCTGTTTCGTGAGATTGTGTCTTACTGTCTGCTGCAGCATTGTAGCACTGAACTTTAGACTGTGATGCTGCAAAATCAGATCCAAGACCAGTAGATGGATAAAGCTTTAAATTTCTGATAGATGAAGTGAATTCAGGTGTCTTTCTTACATTAAGTAGGCCTTCGGGTATCACTGTCCATGCTTGTTTCCCACAGACACGCTGCGGACTGGAGGTACTGCACAGCTCTGCTGTACTGGATTCACTGTGCTGATGTAACTTACGCTCTTTCATTTGCTTTTCATAATAGCTAAGGTTGGTGTGAATACTACAGGTCAAAACTGGGTAGTTCGATTGTCTGGGTAGGGACTGGACGCTGACTTTCAAGGCCACATTGTGAGAAACGTTAGGAACAGGAAAGACGTGCTCTGTTGGTGTCTGGGAGAACGTCCACTGCAGGTCCACGTCTGCAGCGCTCACCCTGAAACAGTGCAGAAGTGCATTTATAGACATACCTAAACAAGGAGCCTTTGATACTCTGTTTCGTGAGACAAATTTCAAAAACAAAACACTGAAGCATTGTCACACAGCAACTGCCACACTTCGTAAAGTATAGGAACCTGATACAAACACTACTGAACTGGGCCAACAACGCGGCACCCTCTGAAAGCAAAGTGGACCACAGGTAGGAAGAATGAGTTTAACCTGCAAACAGCAAAGCAAGAGCATTTTTCACTTCTAACATACCTGTACAGAATGTTACGGGGAACAGCACCGTGTGAAACACTCAGCCACGCGCTCAGCTGGGAGAAGAAAACAAAAGAGCGAACAGCCAATAAAAGTGTCTTCTCTTCAATGAATCGATCTCCACTTCTGAAAAGCATTAAAAGAAACACACAGATGTTGGTCAGAATATACACAGAGAACTAAGAGAACCAGGACACGGAAAGCTGTTAACAGAACTAAGCTTTCACAGGATCTGTTGCTCCCTTTCCCCATTTGCCTTCTCTCCTATAACACGTTATCATCTCTTAGGCAAAAGGTCAAATGTCCTGTAGGAAATTACAGCCATAAAAATATAATATGTATATATATAAATACAATATATTACATGTGCACTGTTAGAATATTTTGTATTAAATACAGGAAGAGAAATCTACTTACAGATTTTCATTCTGAAAGTAAAACAGGCGATTCAAGCAAAACAACAAAATTCCTCAACACTTTGAAGATTACAGAGCCTGACTGGCTCCCATCTATGGCAAACATTTACAGAATTTAACAAGTCAAGCAACTATCAACTGATCCCAATATCCAACTTACTGTCGAGGAACTGGTTCCAAAATCCACCTTTCTAACAACAACGCGTCTTGTTTGATTGCAGGATCATTTAAATCATTCCCCTCTGTGTTAGGCCCTTCATCACTATAGCAACAGTCTGGAAGTAACATCACTTCAACCATGATTGGAATATTGTTTTTCCACAGTAGCATAACCTCAGATCTGGTTCGCCTGGCTTGACGACACTAAGAGAGAATAAATGTCAACATATGTAAGCCATAAAAACATTAGCCACATTTAAACCTGCTTTAAAAATCACATTCCAAAGACCTCAAAAAGGGTAAGGGTCGAGTTCTGTAGACTGCACTGCACCAAATCAGCGATAAGATCCCAGCGCTATCAAATGACAAATAAACAAATCATTTATACCAGCAGTTGCAGCAACTTCAGTCAAAAATAAAGAGCTCATAGAAATTTCCCTAACTACCATACTTTGCAACTTCTACTAGTCTCTCCACAGGCCATCCTCAGCAATACCTTAGGAAATACTGTGTCTTGGATCAGACTAATTTTTGCATGAATAAACTGCAAACTCACGCAGCACTTTGTATCTTTCATTTGAGAGATGCTCCAACATCAACCCAAAAGAGATGAGGCGCATTTGATGGTGCTCCTGTTTTTTTTTGAACCACTAACTTTTTAATATCACCTGAAAAAGCAAAAAGTTCTGCAAGTCAGCCTACATCTTCTCTCTCAAAAAAAAGAAAACCACGAATGCTAAGAATAGCACTGCCAATCTGCATAAGAAAGACTCAAATAGGTACTGTATTCAGGTAGCTGTGCAGAACTTCACCTTCAAGGATAAAAGGCTTAACGATCTCATTTTAAGGACAGATCTGATCTATTATTAGTATGACACCAAATTACACGCTTGTTTAAATGCAGAGCTGACAGACAGCAATTGTTACCTGTGCTTAGCTACCAATCTACCAGGGGCTCTCAGCTGATTTTCACATGGTAGCAACACTTCAGACGAAATGGGACCATCGTACCTGAGCCAGCTTGTCGCTGCATTCATGCTTAGTTGTTGGTGGCTGACTGGACTGCGCTGGAGGACAATGGAAGCCCTCTGTTCTGCCCTTTATCGAGTGTTCAGGCGTCCGACCCTCGGTGATCAGCAAGGCCAAGGAGACCAGGAACTCCTCAGCTTCATACTCGAAGTATTCATCTAAAGTATCTGCCATTTCAAAAAGACAAAAATCAATGTCAACTGCTGTATAGCAAGCATTAACTGTAGCCGTCCTGCGGTCTGTTCCAAGGTACGCTTTAAACATGAGCTATGGGAAATGGATGTACCAGACTGCCTGCCTCCCCACCATGCCGAGAGCCATCACAACACCAAAACTCATCTTTCTTCTACCTATAACTTCGCCGCTGCAAGCATACAAAATTAGAAACGCTCTAAAGAAAGCTCCACAGAGTAAAATGGCTGTGTAAGGCTGCACCATCACAAAGAACAACAGTTTGTGTTGCGACCCACAGCTGAATCACAGCCTTTCTACAGGAAAACTCTCTCCTGGGTCCTAATGGAAGGAGTCTGATGGCAGCACGACTTGACATCCTTAACAGCACGTAACAGATAAAAAGAAGACACACTGCATCACATAATACATTAAAAAATCTAATAGAGAAAAAATAGTAAGAGTTAATTATATTAGAGAAAGTGGGACACAATGTTCTTTAAGATTTTTATAGCAAGTTCCTACTGCTGAGAGCCGGGATTATTTAAGAGAGGTCCATTTATAGTTGCCATTAACAGCTTTCACACAGAGACAAGGTTCACGAAGAACATACAGAATATTCATTGTTTCGTACCACACTCAGTCCAAACTTGTGCAAAGAACCAAACCTCAACAAGTCTCCCTAAACAAAGCAGCAGCTGCACGGCTCCTCACGAGCCACGCTGGCACATGCAGCGCCCACGGAGCGCAGCGCAGAGGCCCCAGTTCGGCAGCACGGCAGCAGTTCTTGGTTTTATGCTTCTGGGGGATAAAAGCAGGTGACAGCTACACCGCTCTAGTGTGAGCATCCTGCGTCGTGCCCCAGAACAGAGCTGCCAGGAGGGACTGTTAACTTCAGCGCAGGTTTTGAACACCATGCACAAATGCCTTTCCTCCTGTAGAAAAGAGATTGTTCAAGAGGTTTTGCTGCTTTGTTTTTTTGCCTTTATGCCCCAGTACCTGAGCACTTAGCAAACGTGGTAAGGCAGACCTGAACAATCTACAGAAGGGACACATTACGTGAGAACACCAGTGAAATGCCCGATTACTTGCATATAGAAACTACAAAGTGTGTAACACCAGCTTTTGCATGGATGTATTTGCTGAGCCCAGGCCTGTGCTCCACGGCTCCATGGCCTGCAGACCATGTGAAGGGATCTACACACGGTATGTGGGAGAAGCCGGCTCCATTGCCAGGGATCCACACTCTGTACAGACGAGTCCCAGGCTGGATGTGGCTCTGGGCAGCTTGGTCTGGTGGTTGGCAGCCCTGCCCATGGCCAGGGGATTGAAACTATGATCATTATGCTCCTTTTCAACCCAGGCCATCTTATGATTCTGTGAGTCCACATCTTTACAGACTTCTTTCCTCTTTCTGAAGGGATGCACTTCTGTCTACGGGCAAACAGAATAGAAGGCAGCAGGAACCCCCGCTCGGTGGCAGCTCAGGGCTGGGTGCTGCCTGCACCAGGCACAGCCACCACCTGCCTTCCACCAAAAGCCCGAGGTAAGATGAGTTTCCCAGAGGACCCCACGTGCACCAAGCCTCGAGTCACCTGGCACGAGTTAAAGTGGCCATTCCTCTGATGGAAGGCAGAAAATTACTAAAGAAGGGGGCACAAAAGATTAAAGGAACAGTAAATAACAGAGAGAACAAGTCACTTACAATGATGTGACTCACTGACAAAATGAGGCACCAGCAACTTTTTTTTTCCAGGCATACGCCCAAACAACAGGTAAGTCACAGAGAATAGGGAATGGGACATGGAAAATCTCTGAAAAGCACTGAAATGGTGCCTTGGTGCTAATACAAGCATCGTGCTCAACTCCGTATGTCCAAAGGTCACAGTGGTGTTAAAGTGGTCACAGCAGGCTGGATCACCATGGGAGCAGCTCTCCTGCTTGGCTGTAGGAACTGCCAACACCCAGAAGCACTCAGTGGCAGCCAGCACAAACTAAAGCAGAACGGCCTTGTGCCTAGCAGGTAAAAAAAGGGGGGAAGAAACACTGCTTCCTGAGAGAACATCAGAGAAATCCGTGTAGTTAAGCATGTAAAAGCACTGAGGTTTTAATGAAAAGAAATGAAAGCACTCCATCAAGATCCGGATGCACTTACACAGACAGATCCCAGCTGCTTATGGAACAGAAATGAGCAGAGTGGGATGCAATACCTGAAAATTTACACTAGGAAACTGCAAATGGCAGTCCTTAAAGGATGGCCAACACCAAGCACTAAGCTAGGAGAAGCTACTGAGCTAGGAGAAGCTACTGCTCTCTTAACAGCTTATAAACACAAGGCCAACAGTTAAAAATAACGTCAGCAATGTAACAAACAAGACATCCGATCCTGAATTTTAATTTTTTGAAGCACAAATAGCAATGGTTATTGAGAAATGTGCTTTCCTACAAATGCCATGTGGCATATTGACTTTTTTAGCTCCACGTGATTTCTGTATTATTTGGCAACTTGTAATAGTTTCAGTAGAGGAAAAAAGCCCTGTGAATGCTGAGAAGCATGGTAATTGTTCCTACACAACAGACACAGATGATGCAAGTTGATGTAATTGAGGACAAGGGTGGAAAGGCATTTATAGAAACAGCAAACTCAGTGTTTAGCGAAAAAGAATTCCTGGTTATGTGTGCTGCAGCAGTTTGCTTTTGTCTATAATTCAGCCCTGTTTAAGACACGACACACTGTGCACAGAATCACCTCCAGCCTATAACTTCACTATGAATATAGTATATTTTATTCTGCTTCATTTCTAGCAACAGAACACGCAAATGCATAATATAAGTGATCCAGCAGTGCATGTATTTTCTTGCCCTTAAAGTGGATAAAACTTCAATTGGTTGACACAAGTACATGGGAATTAAAGTAATAAGGCACGACTGCCCTTCACTGCTAATTGAAACTGAAGTGTACTGACCAGCTAGTCACAGGAGACAGCAACAGACTGCTGTAGGAGGGAAAATACATATATATAAATTTTGAATGAAGCTATTATGCTATACATAGAACCAGGCACACAGTGCTGGAGAACTTAGACCTGGAGGCAGTGTTTTGTCTTCCTTTGTCTCTTCCATACACCAAACAAGAACTACTTTCATACATCTTTCAGACAAACAGGAAAGCACATTTAACAAGAAATATCAGGAAGAGTCTTCAGATCCTTGCCCTCCCCTGTCTTTGCACGCATGCACAAGTCACAGGGGCACTGTAGCAAAGGACAAGAACTCAAAAACAAAGGAAAAGCCAGGACAGGCACACATACTGCAATCTCTTGAACTCACGCTCACAAGCAAGCCCTAATCTCACCGAGCTGGGACAGACTCTCCCAACACAGCTGAGCCAGCTCTGCCCAGCGACTTCTTCCCCAGTCAGGTCACAGCCACGCAGACCAACTCCCTTCCCTTTCCTATTGCTGTATTTTCTGCAGTAATTACAGAAAATGCTTTTGTGAAATGTGCAGCAGAGGAGCAGTTACTCTCTCTCCTAGCTGAGACATAAAGCAGACACTGGTATCGTGCACCCAGGCACTCCACCATGCCTGCTGCCAACCCTGCCCTTCTACAGCCGCAGGGACCTCCCCACACTGTGATCTAGGCTACTCTCAGAAGTCCATGAAGCACAGCTAGTAAAAGCTTTAAATATGCTCTAAGATGGCCCAGAGCATCCCTGAAAAATCTGTAGGCATCCAGAATAGATTCTGAAGGCCACCTGTATAATCAGACTCATAGTTCACTTACTGGGAAGCAAGGAAACTGCAGACCCAAGCAGGAATTGCCCCACTGGTGCAGTTCAGGTGCACAGCTGGATGCTGGCCCCACTGCTTGCTCAGCCCCACGTCTTCCCCCGCACCTCTCCAACCCCCCACTGACATCCCTCCACATTACATTTATTTTCCAGTGCATTTGGTACCACTCCAGTGTCAATTTTTGGAAAGATTAAAAATATTGCTCCAGCGTGTGGATTTCTTATTTTGTAATTATTATTACAGGCAGCCTGTAAGGAGACTTCTCAGTCTGAGGCTCCAGGCCACAGATATCAGGTACACTAAGGAAGCAGTGGCCGCTCTGCAAGGGTCGGAACAAGGAGTTCCCATCTCCTCCTAGCAGAGGCTCTGCAAGACACATTCAAATTTCAGCATGGGCTCTATGGCCCTCCCTGCTAACAGCCAACAAATGGGTTTTATTATCTCATTCCTCCAAGAATTGGGTTAAAGGTAGCTCTGCGTTTTAAGAGTAAGGCAGGGATTCAAAAGACTACTGTAAAGGAAATGAAACACAATGTAAACATTTGACTAATAGCTTCTCTTCTGGAATTAGACCTATGGATGCTTCAGTTAACTAATCCCATGTTGTGCTCTACTTCAAAGAAAGCTGCACTTGAACCTCCAAAATCCATCATTTTCTGGATGTTGTGTCTACACGCTTCAAGCCCGTAATTACGTCTGAAGTCACAGAGCTCACAGGCCTTGCAATATTAAGGGTTTAAGTATAATTTAAGCTATCAAGAGTCAAAACCATAAGCCAGCCTATGCCTTTCATGAAACAAGCCATTAGCTAAGTTTACTTAAATTCTAGAAAATGCAATGAACTGGTGACTCACCTTATCTGAGGAATGCTCTATAGACTCCCCCCCAGCACTGACTCCTGCGGTAGACTGACTCCTGGAACAGAAGTGCAGTACCTCATGGCATTTCTACTGCCTCTTTACATTTCCCAGAGCATCGAGCTGAACCATGACCTGCTCACTGCAACACCTCAGATGCAGGCAAGAAATGGCAGCACAGAACACTAAATTGGGACTGATGCTCAATGAAGTAGACTAGAAGCTATGCAAGTGCTGGATCTACTTAGTTCTGTATAGAAGAACAGCAAACAAATGCCTTGGTGATCTTACAACCATTTACACTCAAGAAAGAAAAAAAAAGAAGGAACAACAAAACATCACCTTCTAACAGGTAATTTTAAAAAATGAGACATGACTCCATGGCAGCCAATGAAGCTACTACAGAGCCATACAAATGGATGAGCACCACCAGACCCCATCACTGCACTGCCCACCTGCTGCAGCTCTGCTGGGCACACCTCTGCCTTGGAACTCACCCAGAGCCAGCTGTGCAGCACGTGAAGTCGCTGAAAAGACACCAGGCTTAGAATCAGGCTGGACAAAAAAAGTACAGTTCACATGAACTGTTTTTGCTGAAATCTATTCAGGGTCAAACCGTTCAGTGAGTACAGAACAAAAGCAGTTTAATTCATTTCAAGCTGAAACGCTCGGCAGCAGTCTCAGAAACCACTCCCTTTGAGTGCAAAACACAGACTGTGAACTGCTCTGGGTGTTCCCATCCCGCTTCCTGTGCCTTGGCTGACATCCTACTCTGCCATCACCACACTGCTCACTGAGTCACTGCTCTTCCCAACTGTAGCCTTCTATTTTTACCTAGCAACATCAGGTTAGCCTGCTACTTTTGACTTGTTGGCATTCCACCAAACCAAACTGCAGATCCAACGTCAGTACTTTGGTCAGGGAAACTGATTTTATTTTCACTAAACTGGGAAAAGAAGGGGAACACTTAAGAACAAACAATGTGAGCCAAATTGTTTCTCACTCCACAAGGAAATGACAAATGGAGAAGCAGAGCAGTCGTTACGATTTCATGGTCTGTATTTATGTAATGGAAGACTATACCTGAAAACAGGCAGCGAGTTTCAAACTCAGTTCCAACCCTCCATTCACTGAGCTGCAAGAAAAGCTGTCTATTCCACAATACAGCTGCTGCACTGTATCCTAACCCAGGTAAACGAGTGCTGGAATGTTACTGTGAAGCTGTAAAAGCCTCAATGCTGACATTTGAAAAGACATTTAGCATTTCACATGTAAGCAGGTTGGAGCAACACACACTTTTTGCTGATCCCACAGCTAGCACTCGACGGAAGGAGTTACAAAAGATGCTGCTTGTACTAACACGCTATAACCAGGCAGGCACTGAAAGCAAAAAGGACTTTTGCCTGAGTAATGCACTTAATTAAAAACACATCAATTTGTGTTTTCCTTTACATTAGGATTTCCTAGATTGCCACTTGGTTAAATGTGATATGCACGAAAAAATCTGCACAAAACCTTACAACATAATGAAACAAATATGCACACCAGTCTACATTATTGTATCAGAATGAACAAATTTTGCTTGATTATAGTGAAAATAAGTTGCTAAAATTGTTCTGTGAACCTAGCTGGTTCACAGGAGCAGGGTGCACAGCCGAGCCCCAGGTGAGCATCCAGCTCCACCAGCAGCGTGCACCTGCAGCCCCCAGGTGGGCTGGGAACCAGCAAAGCTGGGAATGAAGCAGCACATCACCCCAGGACAGAAAACAGAGCCTCCTTAAGCTTATGGAAGATGCAAAAGCTTATTCCTTATTCTCTAGGTTTATTCCAGAAAACAAGTGAGCATCCTTATATTCGAGTACAGATTTTCCTGTATGAGACTTCTAAATCTCCATTCAACCATCTTTTCAGGCCTCCTTCAATAACTGATTCTGAAGGAGCCCTCTTAGAAGGACAAAGTCTCATCCCTCAGCAGGGGCTGTGCAGAGATGAGGAAGGCAGAGAGGAGCTTCATTGCTCTAACTTGCTAATTTGAGAACCGACTTGGCTGCAGCCACACGTAGACTGAAGGCTTCCATCCACTTGCTTGACCTGCAGCTAGCTGTGAATACCACACTGCTGCAGCCCCACAACTGCTGCTTTCTTTTCAATGGAAGCCTAACAATTCACAATGAAAAATTACACGTGTTTGGCTGCACTCACCTCTTCATGCAGGCGTAACACCATATAGCAGTTGCAGCAGTTCAGTACTGGGAGGTCTGACTCCAGTTGGACGCCACCGCATCCCTCCATTAAACAGGTCGGCAGCAGCTCTGCATTAAGATCTGGCTGTGACTGAATTTTTATAATATATAAATAAAAATGGATGCCAGAAATTTTATGTGAGACCTTAAACACAATACAGTTCAGCACCGCAGACATAAGTTTCCTCTTTAATTTGTTTAACAATCGAGCTTGACAATGATTCAACTATTTGCAGACTTCTGCAATATTTTATACAGAATTGGTCTGAAGATGTAAAGCAACAATTTGTGATAATAAATCAGTCTCAGATGTGCCTTAAAAAAAAAAAAAAAAAACAACTGTGGAGTGTTGCTTAAAACCCTACAGTAGGTATTTTAGTGCTTATAAGAGCTGCCAGAGCAGCCCTCTACTTAAACCACACGTTTGTATCCCATGCTGCCTGAGTTCCTCTGCAGTTCATTGTTCTGTCCCTTTACATCTTTACAATATATGCCAGTGTAGTTGGGAACAGCATGCACAGCAATATAGACGTGCCAAAAAAAGCCTCTTTTGTTTTAAGTCAAGGTTTCCCACAAACACTAAATATTAGTGTCTTTGAGGTATTTCAGACTTTATCTCATCACCTTAGATAATTACAGTACTTAGAAACTTTGACAACGTAATTTCAAGTGTTCTTGTGCTTGTTTCACTGCTAACACGGATAAAATAGCATTTCTTTTTTGAGGAGGAATGTAAAGAGCCTTCAGTTCTCAAAGACCGAGCAAGTGATTCTGAAGAGTCATTAAGGAACTGAACAGACCTGGAGTGGGAGCACGCAGAAGTCCTCAGTGAATGCCAGCTGCACAGTGTGCGAGCACAGGTCCCACTTTGTTTCATAAACACCTGGTATTGCAACACAGACAAAAGCACCACAGACACAAGCTGGTGTTTTGTTCCCTAAGGTTACTGCAAGGAAAAGAACCGTTACAACACGTGACATGTGCTTCAGATCATAGCCAGGACTCTCGAAAATAAACCAGAGCAAATTTGGAAAATGCAACGTGAAATCCAAACACCCAACGCTGACTCACTTTGGGTGGAATCAACAGGGATGCCACAGCTGCAAGAGCCAGGGGAATCCCTCTGAACAGTGAGCCACACGTGATGGGAAACCAGCACCCAACACTCGGCCCACAAAGCAAAGATATGGGAACAGTTTCCCAAGAGTACTGAGGGACCTCTTGCACGATGAACTTCTTTCAAAGTTACCTATCAGTACATGTTTTTAATAAATACAGCAACTTCTCAGCTTTACTGAGGCATGCATCAAAAAGCAAACCAATGAGCCAGGAAAGGATGTGGGATGGGGAGGATGAGAGAAATGAGTTATTCTGGGGAGAAAAAAAAAAACACAGCACTGATGACCTGGTCCAATTTTCTGGCTAAAGCAGTCAGCTCTATTAAAATGCTATTACAAGCTGAGTCCTCCCATGTGCATGATTAGTATGTCAGCTCTTCAGGGGCACGAGTTCTGATCCTCACCCAAACGGGTCGCTGCTACAGCTCTGGTGTTACCACCAGCACAAGAGATGCTCCCAGCACAGTCAGGCTTTCCATACATACATTCCTTGGAAAGTATCCTTTTAGGAAGAGAACACACATGAGCGCTGCTATCTCACCAACTGTTTGCCTTACAAACACGCACGCCTGCTGACCCTCTGCCCCCTGTTCAGGCAGCACACTGTGGCCTGAGGGCTGGTTCCCAGGAGCACCACCCAGATCCCACAGGGCAGAACAGCCTTCTGACAGTCCCAGACACTCATCTGAAAGCTAAAATTAACACCGCTAGAGCAAGAATAGCAGCGCTGCACTCATAGCACATCCGTCCAAAACAGCCGTCCCTCCACGAGGGCAGAGGCAAGGCAGGGGCCGGCCGGCCCCGTGGGCTCTGACCTCACATCACCCATAGCCCAGCCCTGCTCCCCGCCGCACGTGGGTCTGTAACGCCCCGCACCGCCTATTCTTAGAACATACTTTCCAGAGAATCTCAGGCACAGGGCTCAGCCTTCCCCACCCCTTCCAGAGCCGCCCCAGCACAGCAGCACCCAGCGCCTCGGGTCGCAGCACTGTTGTGCCAGCGGAGATCCGGCCCTGCTCTGCACATCCAAAGCCAGGTGACCTGCAAGCCAAGGCACAGAGCAATTAATCACAAGGAAAGGAAAACAGCGTGCTAAAAATAGCAAAGCAAGCAGTGTATGGAGAATAAATGTTTTTATCCAGTTGAGGCCCAAGATCTTCCACCAGCTCTTCTGTATTTTGTGCAAAACAATTCACAGAAGCAAAGAGTGATGAAGAAATAAAAGCAAACCTAGATTCTCCTCGATGACTTACAAATTATATTTAATCAACAGTACACAATGGGGAAAAAGTGTTGAGTTTGAAACCAGCAGAAAATACACTAACACATGAATTAAGTATTCAATTAAACTTCAAACAGAAGATGCCAAAATTACTTTCTTTACTTTTAGGGGAAATTGCCCCAAGTTGTCTTCAGTTCAGAAATGCTGCAGAGTCACTGTCAACTGCACATAAGCAACATGAAGGCTCTGCCCACCCATCGCTTCATCAGACACAAATGCCTGCAGATGCTCCAGCTGAGCGTCAGACCAAAGAAGTCCCATAAGCAACACCAACCCCAAGAATGCAACAGCCACTTCTCTTTCACCAGGAGATCACATGGAGATTTTCTGATACAAATCTATAAAGAAAATATGTTTCATTATTTTCAAGCAACCACAACACACAGCTTTGTTGTTCGGAGAGGATGCTTTTTAAAAAAGAGAAAGAATGAAGTGCTTCACACGGGTGGATTTCACAACCAACCATCACCCTTTCCCTGATGTGCAGAAAGGGCTCTCCCTGGATCTTGCCACACCAGCCTGCATCTCCAGTGCATGGATTTGACAGCAGTGCACGAACCCTGGAGCTCCTCAGACAGGAGCTCTGTGCAGTATGAGAGGACAAAGCTGGAAGCCCAGGCTCTGGCTGGGCACAGCCTGTGGGAGCAGCCCCAGTGCCAGCACAGCTCCTGCTCCAGGCAGCACCAGCAGGGCCCACCCTCCCCATGGGACCCACCACTGGAAACAAGTGTGCAGAGGACAGAAAAGATTACGCCTCACCAGCAGCCAACGTGAAGAGGAAGGTACGCCTGGCTGGTGCCTCACAGGAAACCCTGTTTTCCTGTTGTCTTTTTTGATTCTCAATACACCTTGTTGTGTTTTTCTGATGACATCTTTCTATGTAATGAGCAAGTCACTTAAAAGATAGAAAAAAATATCAAGATTTTCCATGGACTTGCCAACATTCCTGTTGTCTCCCACTCACTGAAGCTCTAAACTTTTGGTGCCAATTAGCCTGGCATTAGCTTCAAGTCCATCAAGTACCTGTGCTTCCCTCCCTCCCATGTTTACCCACAGATGGGAAGTACAAACTGCAAAACAATGCTGAGATCAGTTTATCTGCCTCATCAGTATCATCCTTTGTTTCCTTACAGACCTCTCTTGGAAGCACTGATTTCCTTGCTGGATACTTGCATAACGTCCAAGGTGAGGACAGTCTTTTTTTCTACATTTGTACAATGCACAGCAAAACACAGCCCTGGTACCCGAATGGGACTCTTAATTTGTATCACAGACAACAAGTGCTAATCACCAGATCAGAATTCCAGAAGTTTGCTTCCTTTCTCTCTAGAAGTAATAGTGTGGCTGAAGAATGATTTGATCCATCAAGGTAAGCAACCAGGTTCAGTATGCTTGTATGTAAAGGACTTTCTTCACTCTATAAAGAAGCCTCTGGCACAATGTAAGACCTGCAGTCATAAATGTATCTCAGGAACAGCAGCAGCTGAAGAAACTGTTCTCGAGAACACTGATAAAGCAGGCTTACAATAGATTGTTTATGCTTTGTGAGAAATGACTCACATTCAGGAGTATTCCCAGACCCTGGCCATGGCCTTCCCAGGGGAACAGGCTAAAACCTGCTTCAGAAGCACTTTTCTGCAGTGGTCTCAGTGCCATGTAGTTTAGCCTTCACAAATGCCTTTTCAGGGGTCCTGACCTGATGAGAGATCATCAACTTTCTATTTCAAATTTAACCACAGCACGTACAGCAACTGCACAGCAGCTTTGCTATCACACATAGGGAAGTTAACGCTTGGGGTCCTTCCAACATGCTGCTCCCAGCAGTCAGGCACAGGTACATTTGCAAGAAGAGCATGAACAGAGGAAAGCTGTAGCAATGTTTCTCCAGAACGCTCTTCTAGTCTCCCACAGTTTTGCCCCACAAAAGGAGCAGAGAAGGCCCTACCTTGTGCAGTGGCCAGCAGAGATTCCAGCTCCTCTATGGCCACAGACAAAAAGCCACATCCATCCCATGAGCTACAGCCCTACTTTGCTTCTCTGTACCACACCAAAAACCTCTTCCTCCACACTTCATCCTTTTCAGCACTCTCCCTGTAGCAATAGGTAATTTTCATGTTACGTTACATGAAAAGGATTCAGGTGGATCAGTTCAGATGATTAACTTTCACATTTAAACGTATGCTTTAACTGACAGGCTTCTTAACATGCACAGTACTTCAGATGTTTTTCAAAAAGATCTTACGGGAACAAAAATACACCAAGATCTCTAGGAATTCACATCCACGTTCTCCTAGTTTATGTTTTCTCCTCCAGCTGCTCCGCTCTGCCTTTTAAATTTATTTTAAAGCCGTAAAATCAACAAGTCCTCTTCGGTTCCAAAAACTTTGCTGAAACTGGAAAAATGTATTAGTTGCCATGGGAACAGCAAGGAGTCACTGGGTCAGGATGCAGAGAACTTCTCTTGCTCTGCCTGATCATTTCCATCAGAAGTTCAGCCATCTGTTATTAACTATTTAACAACAGTTTTGCTTGTTATCGCTGCTGCCTGCCATTTAAGTTTGCAGAACCCATCGCCCCACCTTCAGCCTTTTTGTAAACTCCTAATGAATGTGAAAATTCAACTAAGAGCTCAGTTTTCTTCCAGGTAGAACGAGCACCACTGCCAGACTTAGCCTGCTGGTCAATATTCTCCTTTCTCACCAAGGAAAAGGCATATGCTTATGCAGACACTGGAAGTAGCAGCTTTCTTCTCAAAAAACTTCAATTTGGAAAGATGGTACATGGCTGAACTGCAAGACATGCTGTATCCCTCCCATTTAAGCACACCCCACTTATCCTCTTGACTTCCACACCATCTCCTAATCTTCAGTGTCTCATCTTCCCAGAAGAAACCAGGTTTTTAACTTTCCTCCAGAATATGAACAGTGTAGACTCAACGATGTGTTACTAGCAGGGAAATATTGCCTTGTATCCCCAAAGAGGATCTGAAATACATTCATCTACTATTTCTACATACTAAGAAAACAAAAACTTGGTTGTCATACTTGCAAGCTCATCATTTGGAACTTGAAATCTTTTACCTTGACCTCAGTATCTTCATTCAAATCCGTTACCTAAAGCAAAGCACTGACTGAGTGCTGGGACAGCTGGTCAGGCTGGCTGCTCTTTGCTCATCCTGCTCTCACAAGCAAGTGGGAAGCCACACACTGCCAAAAAGGAACAACATGACTGTTTTTCATCTACTGCTACCAAAACTACTCAACAGAAAAAAATAAAATCAGTTAGGATTAGGAACATCTAACAGGCCATTGGCAAGAAGCCCTTGTTTGTCACTTAACAAGGAAGTGCTGCATTATATATACGCTGAAACATTCTGCTTACAGGTACAGCCAGTAAAGGTCAGACCCCTAAAATTACAGTGATGGAAAAAAAAAAAAGAAAGGTGTTTATGTGGGAATATGGAAAGAGCATTGCAGAGCATCACAAGACCAAATCACACATCTGAATAACAACACAATATTTTCCATCTAGTCTTTCACTTGGATGACACACACACCACCAGCGTGCTATATGCACAGTTTCACCATAGCAAGAACTGCAGCAGAGAGCCATGGTTAAGATGCCTTTTCTGACTCCAATGAGATGAGGGATTTTGCAGATAACACTGCACATGTGTAGGACAGATTCAGTATAATGCAAAGGCTCAGAAACTCATGTGATACTGTGTCAAAACAAGAAAACAGACCTTTCCTTACTTCTGGTTCCAAAGAGGAAGATGCAGTCAAACAGTCCAGTGTGCATAAAAAGGTTTTTTCTTTTGCCATGTTCAGGAAATGTATCCATCAGAGATACTCAGCTTCACATGGGAGGGCTCCATGAATTACACCCAGGGCAGCTCTCTGACTATCCAACCCCGCCAGCTCCACAGATTTGGTTCAAGTCCAGGAAGCTATCCAAACACGGATGGCACATCTAAGCCCAAGATAAATACAGGCACACTGAGGAAGAATTGTTAGGCACAGTTCTGTCTACATGTGAGGCACTTACTAATGCTGCTGAGCTGCTTTGTTTTTTTTTTTTTCTTCCCCAGAATACCTGAAAAACAAGAAAGTGAGAAACAAACCAAACAGTGCAAATGCACTGCTAATAACAAGGCTTTAAAAGAATGTTTACAAGGAAAAAAGATAGAAACATTCAAGAATTCAAGAATTTTATTTGAATGGACAACACACAAAACATGAGGCATGTAGAATGCGGGTTGAGCAGGAGCTGGTACCCTCAGAACTTTATAAGAACCATCGAGTCAGAGAGAAGTTGCTCTCACTAACCTAAAGCTTGAGCAGCACTCCTGCTAGAACAGAACTAGCTGTAGGGGTACTTAACAAAAACAGCAACCAAAAACCACACACAATTAAAAAAAAAAAAAAAAGAGGGCTTGTTAGAAAATGTGCTCAGGTGAAGAATGTAGATTGTGAATCCAATTATTTTGTCTGAAATACAGAAAGACAAAACAAGAAACCCACAGGAAACCATTTTCACAACATGTAAAATCTGACCTGTAGAACTGCCGTTCCTTTCTGCATTCATCTTCTCTTTACGCTTTTCTACTCCATCTCACAGATCTCTTTGATGTTACAGTCTGCTCGCTGCCATCTCAGCGGTGGGTAATGTATCCCAAGGAGCTCTGTCAGAACACGCCTGACCACCCCAAATCCTCCCCCTAGCTAGCAGGGCTGCCTTCAGCCTCAGGAGTGTCTTTAGTACTTGCAGTCCAGGTTACTCAGAGCACAGGACGGAGGGAAAGAAGCAAGGCCAGCAGGCCAAAGGCAAGCACTGCTTCTTCATCAGAAAGACAAGGAACTTGGAAAGGACAGAGACCAAACTGACGATGAAGTAGCACGAAGCTCTTCAGGTAACTTTTCCAACGCTATTAACCTTCACCTACAAGGCCTGCCCTTAAGTGGTTAAACAGTAACCTGCAAAAGTAAAAAAGTTACAAAGAGACAATATACACTTCTCATTTGAAAAATGTCTGGGAGAGCAGCCAAGCCCATAAATTGTTTTTAAGCTTTATTTAGGGGGATAACCAGGAACGTTACAGCTGTGCAGGAGACTGCTCAGTTTAAAATGGACACCAGAGTCTGCAACTGAATCCTGAGTGCATAAAAGAGAAGGTTTTGGTGGTTTTAGAACTGGTTACACAGCACGGCTCAGCTACCAACACAACTAAGTCATGCTATGGAGCTTCAATGGTCTTCCGGTACCCAAAAAATTAAAATGCCACAAAGCACCAAAACATAAAGGCTTAACAGAACGTTGTAAGTATGCCTCCCCCAAAAACATGACCATTTTCTACAAGGGTGCAAAACAGCACACATTAAATCAACGCATTTGAAATGCAAAATAGTGCAACAGTAGTGAAATTCCCCTTGTCCTCTTCCAAAACTCTTCACTAGTACTTAGGGGCGATGTCTGGGTGAGCCAAAAACACATTCCCACACACGCCACCTGAGCCCCTGTCCCATGCCAGGAGAGGAACACCTGAGCTCAGGGGCTGCCGGACAGCCCTTGCTCCTGGGTGGGAATGCAGGCACCCACCGAGCCCCAGCAGCACCAGCATCCCGAGAGGCATTTGAAATAAAAAGGGATGGCTCACTCTCGATTTAGCGTTGGATTCAGTATGCTATTTAATTACCTTCCTCCACAGCCCAGATTCGAGCAGACACTAAGCTGCTAACTGAAAATATACGTTCGTAGTTGCCCCCAACGCTGACACATCTGCATCAGCTTCGTTCGCCCCCAGACAACCTAGCAGTGGCAGAGGACCGATAATGCTTTCGTGCATTGTTTCCAGCAGAAAAGAAAACACTGCAAGTTTCCTCCTGCTGGAGGAGAGAAAAAAGGACATGACCTCCGTGGCAGGGCAGAGCAGGGCAGGAACCCAGCCGGGCCGCGGGGCTCCGGGCAGGGGTGGCTCGGTCCCCCCAGCAAGGAAGCGGCAGCCGCAGTCGGCAACCCGCCGGCAGGCCCGGCACCAGCCGCCCGGCTTCACCGCTCCAAACGCACCCCTCGCGCTGCGGGCGGCGTAGCACTGCTGCCGCGGCACCGACGGCGATCCCTTCCGACCGAAGCCCTCGGCAGGCTCCCGCACAAAGCCGCGCGGGGTTAACTTTTCGCGGGCGGTCCCGCAGCCGGAGCGGGCGCGCGCGGAGCCACCCCCGGCACGGCGCCCGCCCGCCCCGCTCGCACGGCCCCGGCCCCGCAGCCCGCCCGCTGCCGAGCCCCGGCGCTCCGTACACACCTGGGCCGCGCGGCGCTCTGTCCATACCGGCCGCCAGCCGCCGCGGGGGCGCGCAGCGGGGCGCGCGGCCGCCGGGCAGAGTAGGGGCGCGCATAGCAACAGCGGCGGGCGCGGATTGGCTCCGGCCGCGCCGGCCCCCTGGCAGCGGGCGGCTCCTCCGCCTCTCGGCCGCGAGGGGGGGGGGGGGGAAGGGAGGCTGAAGGCACAAAGCGCGGACGCGGCGCCGGGAGCGCGCCCGGCTGCGAGGTCGCCTCCGGGGCTGCTCCGCGGGGCAGGGCGAGGCGGCGGGACCAGGGGCAGGCCGAGCCGCGATGCCGGCTCCCAGTCCTTTACGTGGGCCCGCTGCCCAGAGCCAGCTCCGTGTAGAAGTCGTCGCATGATAAGCCCCATTCCCCAAATGCGTGCCGGTCATGTACTGGTTCGATCTTACACTTTTCCACACACTGCTTGAGAGGCACACGAGATGCATACGGTAACAGGACAGCGACTGCATGGCCAAACGCAAACACACTGCAATAAACAGAGAGACATGCAGGACTTCATCCTGAGCTGCACATGACACCATCGGAAAGGGCCTGCGCTTAGCACACCAATAATACCCTTGCCGTTCTAATACTGTGCAAAACAGCCAGCAATAAGCCAGATAAAGGGCCTGTGTGTTAACCCTGCCACTGCCACAAACAGGGCAACAGTCACTAAGATGGAAAAGATCTCAGCAAGAACGTGGAGTCTCCTTCTCTGGAGATATTCAAGTCTCGCCTGGACACCTACTTGTGCGACCTGGTTTAGGGAACCTGCTTTGGCAGGGGGGTTGGTTTCGATCTCTAGAGGTCCCTTCCAACCACTACAATTCTGTGATTCTGTGAATAGGCAGCCCCTGCATTTCACACAGCTGGAAACCCCAGCCAAGCGTAGTTCAGTTACGCATCACATCTGCAACGTATCAGTTCAAGGCACTCAGCATAGATATAATTGTACTAGCCCTCATGACAGAGCACCTGGCCCACAGAGGATGCCCATTAACAGCTGGATCAGAGCTCAGCTGGGGCTCCAGCCCTCCCCATCCCATCCAAGGACACAAATGCATGGCTCCTGTGGCTCTGAGCGTAAGGGACTTCAGGGCACTTTGTGTTTACACAGGTCTGGCAGTCACAGAGACAAAGCTAAAACAAAAGCATGCTCTTATCAGCGCGTCTTTTGTTTAAAACAATCCTCTTGTATTAAATTATTCATCTGCAGAATGTCAAAATCTTCTCACCCTAGAGCCCAAATGGACGCAGCCTGCAGAAGCCCCAAGGCATCACAGCACTGCCCTGTGCTGCAGAGCTCAACCTCCTGAGTTTTCATTCAGCCACAGAATTCCAAAAGCGCTGATGCTGGCCCCCTTTCCATAGCCACACGCAGCCCCTGGATGAGCTCCTCCTGCTTCTGCCCCTTCTGACACCAATTCCCAGCCACCATCACTCCAGCAATTTGGCCTACAGCTCCTCTCCTCGAGGGAGAAATGCACTGCAGAAATGCAGTGAAATGCACTGGCATACTGCTGCTGTTGGGGGAATGGCATTAAGCATTCATGCAGACAGCCCCATTTCCCTTCCTTCTCCCCCAGGGACTCCATTCCTCAGAACAAAGGTCAGCTCGTGACCACACTTGGTGCAACGCATGGTGAGAGCTCAGTAACACACACCACCCAGTCTTAATTTAGGGTGTATCTTTTTTTCTGATGCTTAAAGTTAAATTTAACAGGTAAGAAAGACTACACCCAGTCTATAAACCACCTGGAAAAGCTGATAGCAGATACTAACAGTTTCACTACTCTGATTTAAGAAGGAAAAAAATATCAACACATATTGTAAAGCTGCTCAAAATTTCATATGAGGAGCTTAGCTGAGGATGAGCAGAGCCAGCTTATAAAAATCATCCTACAACATTCACAGACCTGAAAGCCACAATACATTGTCTGAATGAGGACAGGATGAAAGAGCATACTGCATCAAGCATCACCACTTAACCTTTTCTAATTGATCCACCATCTTTTCTCACAGAAACTCTTCACAATCAGTAAAACTACCCATTGGAAATGATAAAAGGTAGAAGGAAAATGGCCAATTTTAATGAACTTCATCACTCAATATAAGGCATGTGTGTATTCCAGCAGTTCTTCTCAGAATGCCTTCAACCTTTTCCCCTTCACAGGGGACTTACAGCCCCATTTACTTGTGTAAATGGATTTAAACATCCCACACTCTCGCAAATCTGATCTCTAGTTTAAAACTTTGCTGGCATTATTTGTCCTGTTTCAGCTTCCTCAACTGGCTACTTGGTTATATTCATTCACTTTTTGACATCACACACGTTACTAAGAAGGGCCTTCCACACCTTCCTTCATTAAACTGCTGAAGGCATTTCTGCCCTAACAGCTGGCAGTGAGTACTCCAGTTCTCCAGATACTTTCTGGTTCTCACAGCCTCTCGCAGAAAGCAGAATGCCTTCATCCATTTGAATAAAACATGATTCAAAAGGGAGAAGCTGAATTTCCCCCTCAAAATAAAGCAAAACAAAGCCACGCTTCATTAAAAGGCATCTTGAAGTGGGAAAGTCTGCATAGGAAATTTGCTTAAAGAATCTTAAAAAAAAAAAAAAAAAAAAAAGGGAAAAAAGAGCTTGACTTTTGAGCAGTATGAGAGCTGTTGCTAATCTCTTTGCATTTTCAGTTCATATTGATCTTTTCTCCCTATTCAGCTTCTACCAGTAGGAAACTCCCCTTCCTTTACTCCATATCATCAGAATATTTACTGAAGTTGTTCTCTTCCTGAACCATCTGTTCTCTTCCCCTTGCCCCCAATTCAAGCTACTTGATAAGAATTAAAAGCCTAACTAAAAGCTGTGATAAAAATGGGCAAGTAAATAGGATGGCTTCCTGAAGCTGTCTTATAAATGCTCACTGCTAACATGTAGTCAAAATGCACTGATAGCTGAGACTTTATACAAGTCCTAGGGGAGATTCAACCCAACGTGCCCGTGTTAACGTGACGTTATGTCAGTGACCACTTGCCACAAATGTTTACCTAAATGTTACCCTTAACCACCTGTGCTCCTCCAAATCCGTAGCTAAAGCTTTCCACCAAACTTGTTAGCCTGCTTAGAAGTAGGAGCTTGAACCAGGGTTTCAGTGAGGTTGCTGGGCCAGTGCCATGGCAAGCAGCCAAGAAGCACAATACCTGCTTGGGGAGAAAGAAGGGCTCTCACTGCTCAGCAACAAGAGCACGCTGGCCATGGCAGCTCTTCCTGCACCTCTTCTTCCCCAACCCCAGCAGTCACCAAACTGGCACACCGTCCCACCACCTCCCACAGCAGCACTGACACACCGTGAGCACAAGCTAATACCATCTCCAGCCCTTCACCTCTCTGCCCTTCCTTCCCCACTACAGCTACTGACAAGATGACACTCGCACAACAGCCTGAGAAGGGAGTTTCATTTGTTGCAGCATCGGGAACTATGAAATGTGCCCTAGAAATCCTGAAGGCTTATCAGCGGGCAAAAGCAAACCCTGTGTGCACAGCACCTGTATGTAATGCGTTACACCAGCATAAGCAGTCAGCTACATCTCACTTCAGAAGTTCACACGCTAAAATGGGCCTACTTACCCATTGCTGGTTCCACCAACCGTAATGGAAAAATCCCCAACTCCACAGGGTGCAGAACATGAAACAGATGACGTGTCACATGCGCAAGCAGAGAGGCCTTATTTCAGATAAGTTCTCTTTATCCCAAAAGGATGTTGTTTTTTTACCATACCTCAGAAGAAAACCTGGCTGCGCACTTGTAGCTATATCCATCCCAGCCCGCAAGTGACAAGCAAAAAAAAAAAGGACTTTATAACTAGCATGAAGTCTTCCAAAGTCCAACTGCATCTGCACCCAGGCTTACAGACAAGCTTTATTGCCTACTCACACATGAAGTTTCCGCATGCAGTGGTTCAAAGGCAACCATGCAGTTGTACATGCATATCTAAGACATCTTAGGCTTAATAAAATATTCTGCCTAAATATTAAATATAAATGACCTGTAAAGACTTAATTTACCATCAGCTTGAAAGATAACAGGAGACACCCTTGACATCTAAAGCAAATTCTTTGTAAGTATCATATCAGGACTGAGAAAATATTTATTAAAGCTGTAACTGCAGATAAACCAGAAGACCTAATTGACTAAAAGAGTTCCTAGTAACTGACCAGTATCAGAAACTTGTTGCTGCGTGCAAGGCTGTGCCTATTTTATCACCATTTAACAGTTGCTATTGGCAGACATTTGTCAAAATAACAAAGGAACTTTTTGTAAATAGTGAAGTACAGCAAGTTACTTTAATAAATGTCATATAGCTGGCTTGTTCCTTTTGGTTGCATTTTCACAGATTTCTAATTTGATTAAGCAGTATTTCATTTGGCCACAAACCCACAACTCTCACAAAAATTATAAATATCAGCTTACTTTTAAAAACATTTAGAAGCTTGTAGACCTCAGGTCCAATAATGGTTTCAACACCACCCTTAACAATGGAAATCACATCTGATGTGCTTCAGCCCCAGCAGCTCACCTGGAAGGCCAGAACCTCTGCTTTAGTGAAGAATACAGCCAGAAGGGTCAGACGCACAGCCCAAGCCTATGGAGCTGGTGCAGCCACAAACCTCCCACTTTAGTGCCACTCAGTGTCAGCTTTATCAACAGGAGCCCCTGTGAAGGAGGCCAGTATGGACAAAACCAGACAACCAGAAAAACCCTGAGAAACAGATGCACAGTGAAGAACTACCAATACTGAACACTGATTGAAGCACTCTTCCAAAGCATGAGCTAGTTCTGCAGCAAGGACTTGCTTCACCATTGACATCTAGGGACAGCTTGCAGAACAGGAAAGTAAGCCTTAACATAAGCAGGTATTTCACACCAAAATGTAAGGTTTTCTAATTCTACAAATGAGTATCCCTAAATCAATATTTTGAAGGAAAAAAAAAAAAGTTAAGCACTTAAGAGCTAAGAGTTCCTCTAAAACTAGCACAGCAGATATTCCCACATCATAGGCACAAGGATAGAGTTGTATTGAAAGAATCTAGACTCTCCCCTAAACAAAAAGGAAAAAAGGCCGACATCCCAGTTTTTCACCCTCCCCCACTGTGCCCACACATTATGTGCTATCAGGACAAATCTGTTCCCCAAAAACATTAGGGCTAGATGGCTTCATGCCTCACAAACAGAACGAGTGTAACGCCCTGACCACCTGTCAGCGCTGCTGTTTATTTGTTTTATCCCGAACAGTTTTAGTTTCTTTTCAAGAACAAGCTGTTTCATTTGAAAGCAACCTCCATCGGAAAAGCAGGCATATACCCACCCCTTCCTGCTTCTGCTCCTGCCCGGCTGACGGTGCTCACGACGTGCCGGAGCACAGCACGGCTCCTCACAGTTTCCTCGGGGGCCAGGAAGCTGTCAGCCAGCTCAGTGCCACCCCACCTGCACTCACCTGCGGCAGCTGAGCCAGGAGCGTGGCTGGAACGCTTTGGGGATGACAGCTCCTCTGAGCAGGAAGTACCTCATTTCCACTTCATTACTTTGTTTACTGGCTGCATCGCTTCACCACTAGAAAATCTAAGTGCCTGGTGACATTTCCCTGAGAAGGGATTATAAAATTGAAGCGGCTCTATCACAGCGCCATACAGAGCTCTAAAATACTACTCCAGAGTTAACGCAGGCCCTAGAAATAAGTCTGCTTCATTAAAGCTGATGACCTGACCCGACCTCCTGGCCTAACCACCAGCTCCACCACCCTGACCACGCAGTTCAGCTCACCGCCCTCACACCTCACAACGTGCCCCCGCCTTCTTCCTCCTGTGAGGCTGAGGAGAAAGAACATTCCAATCAACTCCTCAGTTTATGCTCTCTTCCAGCATTCCTCACAGATAAACCCAGAACTCCATCAGACACATTTCCAACAAGAGGTAGCAAGCAGACTGCTGTTGAATCAGAGGGAGCTCCTCCCGTAACAGTTCACCCAACAAGGCCAAGACAGTCTGCCCAGATCGCTACAAACAGAGCCAGAGGCACATATCTGAGTTTGACTTGCAAAAAAAGGAGAAAAGGCAATGTTCGGACTGACTGCTCCTTTCTTGAATGGAGAATGCCACTTCCCTCAATCAAGATAGTCTGAAGGAGGGAAGTGATGCTTCAGAAAGTATGAGACAATGTAGCAGAGGAAGAAACAAAGCAAGGTAATAAGTAAGAAAAGACTTGAACGAGGTGATTAAAACCAGCCATGAAGAACTGAAAGACAAACAAGCCTGTCTTCCTGTAACTGATTGTTCCTGCAGGGCTGGGATGGTGGGGGAGCAGCCACTCTGAGCTATGTAGTCCATAGCAAGGACTTGTTGATGTTGTGTGACATTCCCACAGTCAAATACTGCTGTGCTGTAGATTCATCTAAACCACAAGATTTTTTCCAGTTGTGCACCAAGTGTACTCAGAGTACAAAACAAGCCATCCGAGTTTGGCAGTATGCTATCACCCTGACATTATGCAATGTTTTCATTAACTCCGATGGTGAAACAGCATGTTTATACAGTTTATGAACAAAGCTGAACTGGAAGAGTCTGCGAGCACTCTGCTGTGAATTCTAGTTCTGTCCTCCAAGCTCAATAAACAGGCAAAGCAATCTGAAGTCATTAGACCGAAGTTCAATAGAAGTAAGAGCACAGCTTTGTACTTGAGAAAGGAAACAGAGATCCAAACATGCAACACAAAGCAGCTGACTCGGCAGCTGTGCTGCACAAACCAAACCGTGATGATATCATGGATCAAAGCCTGGTAAGCTGATATGTTGTTACTGCAGAAAGACAAAAAATTCCAACATCACTCCAAAAACAGTAAAACGTGTTGAACCCTTCTTTGCATTGGCACTGGTGAAGCCTCAGCTAAAGCAACGTGCCCACTGTATGCCAGTGTAGAAAAGGGAAGGCTGAGCAGCCAGCAGTATTGGAATGAAGGTATTTCCATGACTGTGCTCAGAGCAGCCACTGCCCCAGCTGCCCGAGGGGCCGTGCGGCATGTCCTGCCATGCCCTGTGCCTCCGTGGTCAGAGGAAGAAGCCTGCACTCCTTGTGCTCTCAGAGCCATCACCACACAGCGCTGCTCCTTGGGGCTGCCTTACAGCTCCCCCTCACCCCCTTCCTCCACACTGCTCTCAAATATCACGTGTTTATCACGGTAGCTTTCACGCTTTCTTATAACAGATAAATTTACCTTTGGACCAGATTCCTTTACTTCACAAAAACGACCCTTTTCCTTTCATTTCTGCTCATGCCTCCCATCTCCTTGAGTGGAAATATTCTGTAACATTTTCTCACTGCTAGGAGTGTGGCCACAATGTTAAGTTCCCCCTTTCCTCCCTGTACCATCCATCTCTATTGGTGATAATGAGGCTCTTATGGGCAGTACAATAGCAAAGGCCACACAGCACCTCCTCCCAACAGGTCTGGAAATTGCAATCCCACTAACTATAGTTTTAAGCGTAATTCTAATCACAAGAACCATGCATCTCCATGCACCTCAGCTCCAAGTGAATTCTGATACAGCTACCAGTGCAAACAAACAAACAAGAATCCCAACTGATGTCAAGTCTTCCCAGGTCAGATTCTTTCCTCGTCCCTGAGCGTGTGGGGCTGCAGTCCTCGCAGGGCCTCCAAGGCCCGCAGGAAAGCACGCACCGCAGGAGCAACGCTCTGCCTCCCTCTGCTATTAATTCACCACGAGTGGAAGCAGGTGACTGCACACTCGACTGCCTGTATCCTGCGGTGCAGCTGCTATGCAGAGCGCAGCACGTGTGAACATTTGCATGATTTGTGCCTCCATGAGCCGCGTGTGGCACCGAGGCAGCGCTGCCACAGCCCTTTGTGCTTGCTATGGCCCTACGGCAGCAGCACAGCCCGGCTGCAGGCAGTTGCTGTGAGCGAGGGCTGGAGGTGCTCTCCAGTGCTTGCCAGGAAGCTTCCAGGGGGAGGGACAAACAAACTGCAGCGACTTGCTGCCTTTATAATTTTGCTTCCCTCTGCAGCAGATTGGTTAAAAAGCCATTGTACAGCAACTGAAATTATTTTCATTGCTTTAACATTTTCTGCCTTAAAAATAAATAAACAAACAACAGAACAAAGGTCATCCAGAGGTTCTGGATTGTTGGAGCAGAACGTTTTCAAGTTGGGATTTTATCTGATTTTGAAGTTTTTCCCATTCTGCCACAAGACAGTTTTCAAACTTCAATGTTTGATATTAAAACCCCACGAGATCCTGAGCACAACCTGCTTTGCTGCAGTTGGTCACATGAAGGTAAGCAATTAGGAAACAAAAGCCTATTTCAACACCCTCAGTATTGAAATCACAGTAATGTATGCACTACATTGAAGATCAGTTCTGTACCACGCACGTGCTCCTGTCACAGCATGTAATTATTACAGCTTATACATCCATCTAATCCACCTGACAGCGGTCACTTGTACGGTGTCTCTATTAGCAAACATGTCATTAACAAACCTGATTAACACAGGTACGTCACGTTAGCATCAGCATTTAGGTGACAGATATCTGAGCTATATTGTTTCTCAGAACACCAAAGAAATTGTAACACAAAATCCGCCAGGCAAGCAATAGAATCATCAAAACTTTAAGAAACCAAAAAATCTCCACAAGGCTTTATTTTAATTAACGTTCACAATCACACAGCGAGCACTTACAAATATTTATTTTTTAACTATCTCTCTTTACCTGGCAGAAATCAATAGCAGAACTGGCGCAGTCCAAAATAGCAGCCATGCCCTATTTCCAACTCTAGGGGCACCAGCAGCTGTTGCAGCACCGCAAGGAGCCGAATTGCTATAAACACCCAGGCAGACGGCAGGCTATTTTTCTGTCCGACCAGGTGTCAGCGATCGAGGCAAGGTCAGCGCGGAGTAAACAGTATTTCAGTGCGCTCGTTATGCTGCATCTGCTTCGGAAACGGAGCTCAGGCAGTTGTCAGACCCAGCCCAACCACCCCAATCCGAGTCCTGGTCGTTCTCAGGGCGTTTTGCGGGGGACCCTTCGCCCATCGTGTGCCCGTGCGGGCGCTGCCAGCCGCCGCTTTGCCTTGCCCGGCGGCCGTTCAGCGCCGCGGCTGCGTCCAACACGCGGACCGCACCATCCGTACAGACAGCGGCCCGCTACGGCGTCCGCCGCCCCTCCGCAGGGCACGGCCGGCCAGGCAGCCTCTCAGCCCGGGCCCGGCGGAGCCGAATGGAGGGCTGGGCTGCCTCCCGTCCCCCGAGCGGGGCGGGGGGAGACGAGGACGCCGAGCGGCGACACCGAAACAAAGCGGCGAGCGGCGAGCCGCCGCTATTTCCACAAACAAACACACAGCGTTACATCACGACAAATCGTTTACCTCGTTCCGGCTTCATTTTCCCCGTTTCCTCGGAGCTCCGAGACGAACCCGCACGTCGGTGACGTTCCTTGACAAGAGAGCCGCGGAGCACCGCTCCGTGCCGAAGCGGCGGGCGGTCCGGGCGCACCGAGGCTGCGTGGGGCCCGCGCCGTGCCGATCCGAGCCGGGCCCGCCTCCCGCCGGGTGTCCTCTCGTGACACGGCGCCGGGCGAGCTATTTATAACCGCCGGGAGGGAGCCCGCAAACGCAGCCGCTTCCCGCCGGCCGAGCGCTCTGAGTCACGGCGCAGAGCCGGGCACCGCCGCCTCGCGGATCCGGCCGCCCCCGGACCGTCAGCGAGCGAACGGCGGCGGAAGGCTGCGCGCTCCCCCCACGCCCGGCCCCGCCGCCGCCGCCCGCGGGCCGAGCCCCATGGCCGCGGCCCCCGCCCCGCCTCTGCCTGCCCTCCTCCTCCTCCTTCTTCTTCTTCTCCTCCTCCTCCTCCGCCCCGCCGGGCGCTGCCCTCCCCCTGCCCCGCGGGGCGCAAACATTACAGCCCGCCCGGCACGGCGGAGAGGATCGCCTCGCCCTGCCGTGGGCAGAGGCGGCGCGGCGGCCGCGCGGCGAACCCCAGCCCACCCCACACCGCTCTCATCCCGCCCGGGCCCAGTCGGGCCCCGCCGCCCGCATCACGTGCCCCGTGCTGACCAATAGGCTGCGCCCACTTCCGCCCGCCGAGCGGACCGGTTGCCGTGGCAACGAGGCGCCGGCTCGGGCTGCCGGGAGCCAGGCACTCCGCTGTCGGGCCCGGGGCGGCCCGTCCGTGCCAGCGCCGACGGCTCTGAAGGCCGTTCTCCAGCTGTGCCGGGACCTCTGCGGACGGAGGCACCGAGGAGCAGCATAACCGCTCCTTCTCGTAGAGATGATCGGGCAGCGTCGTTACTAGACGTACAAAACACAGAACGACTCTACGCGATTCGGTCTGTGTAAACTGCGCCTGTTTCCCTCTCTCATTTATCAAATGGGCATCACTATACGGGGCGGGTAATCTGCCCTGCAAACACCTGTCCTTCCAGTCACAGCCTGACAGACGCAGAGCAGCACGAGCTCCACGAGTGACTTGCGATGGTCCCTGTGTCACTGCTGCCTGTGTCACTGCTGCCTGTGTCACTGCTGCCCTGTGTCTTTGCTGCAGGCCTGCTTGGCTATTGCAGACCAGGAGCTCTCCCTGGATGCAGCATAATTGCAAATGTGGCAATCCAGAATTAGAAAAGGAGGAATTTGACTGAGCAATAAGTAGAGTGAACAAACGTATGTGAGTTTAGCATGACTACCCGGAGCATGATTCAGCCACATTCAGATCCTCCCACTGGTGATTGCCATCTGAGAGAAAGATCACATCCTTCAGCCACTCATTGTTGCTGTAAAAAACTGCAACGTAGTTTGTAGCTCGTTCTAATATTGGCTTTGCAATCAAAATCAAATCAATCTTCCTACTGTTTAAATACAACTATAGCCCTTACGCTGTTATGCGTCACATAGGTTTTAATTTTTAATCATTTTTGAAGTCTTAATCTCTCTTTGGCTCTCTTTTTTTTTTTTTTAAACAAATCATTGGACACAAACAGGCCCCGCTTCTCGGAAAGCACTTCCGCCAAGTACTTTTCCCACTGTGTTTTCTTAATTAATGGGCCAAATATTAAGCACAGTTTCCTGTTTCTTCGGCATTCAGGCCAATTGGAAATGTAGGTGCCAGCCTGAAAACCTCCTATCACAAGGAGAAGGAGATAATCCTGAGGGATATGACGAGAGCAGAGCGGCTGTGATATGATGCTCCTAGTGTACGTGCCTGTGTAGGAGATTTCAGGGTCAGCTTCTCCTGTTGACTCAGATAATTTTTGGACCCACTGAGGAAGGGAAATGTTTGAGATCCATGCTTTGGGTCCAGACAAAGAAAGACAGAAAGACTCTTTCCCTTTTGACCACACAGACATTTAACAGAACTAAAACAAACAGGCAAACAACCAAAGACACCACAGACAGAAAAATGAGACAGACAGGAAGAATCTAATTATACAATAGTTCATGAATAATACTAAAAACAAAATGAGGATGATCAGCTCAAAGAAAGATGTGGACTGCGTTTGGCTACCATGGCTAAAAATGGCTTGGACTCATACTTTTCCTCTCAGTCAGCAAGCAAATGATGTACATTATGTGAACACACACAGAAAATATGGCACTAGGGGGTTCAGCCATGAGAATTTGCTTACGCATACCTGAAAATTCTTTGAGAACAATGACAGAACCATAAATGTGCTTCTGACCTGAGAAACCAAACATAAAGCGTGGAAAAAACTGCGTGGCTGTTACACATCACACAAAAGCAGGATTATCTTAGAAACACTAAGAGATCTTTAACTGCCAAGCCCCAACCAACACTTGCCTCCGGGAGCACAAGCACAAGCAAAACTTGGTTTCTTATCAGGTTGTATCTCACATCTGATTATCTTTGGTGTCTGCACAGGTGAGAGTGCGTGCTGCAGTGTCTGTGCAGTCACAGAGGCTCTCACTCAGTCTCTGGTGCTTAAAACTGCAAGTTTCCATCACAGCCTCATTCTCAGTAGGAACACTTGCAAGAGCTCAGGATTTTAAAAATCCTTACCTGGGGCAGCGTGACACAGTGCTGTCACATAAGCCTTGTTCCCATAGCAATAGGAACAAGCCTTGTTTTTTACACAAAGTTTTCCAAAAAAAGTTCTTCGAGACAAATGTATAGCTGCACTTTCTTTCAGAGCTTCAGCGCTTTACGCTTTTGGTGCTGTTGCTGCAGCCTGGAGCAAAGTGTCTTTTTAGTGACACCTCTAAGAGACCTTTCAGCATTAATCGTCACAGAAGTGATGTCTGATGCAGCAGATCGAGATTCCTGCAATTCCTGCAGGTAATTACTGCCTGTTAAGTGATGCAGCACAACTGCTTCTGACATGGTTGCCTCTGTGGTAAAAAACCACCGTGCTTGGGAGAATATTGCAGCCAAAAGATGAAGTTAGAAAATCTGAATAGTATCTGAAGATACATTCTGCAGTGCAATAAACTTGAGAGGTGCTAAAAAATGCCAAACAACCAAACTGTGAAGAATCAACTGTAATTTGTCACAGGTTGTAACTGCTTTGGAGAGAGCATTAAAATAGAAATGAGTTATGTGCTTACAGGGATTTATTAATCTGTAGGAACAGAAGAGCCAACTGTTACTGAGAGAATTATGAACTCATATAATTAAAATGCCTTATGTTCCAAATGTTTTGTTTTAGAGGTTATAATCAGCTTGGGGATGGTTTCAGTGTATACACATAAGTAAGTGTAGCTGAAAGGAAGAACAGACTTTCTCATAATTCTTTCTGGAGATATTTATAACCATAATAACAAGGATAGCTTGAGAAAGCTGTCCTTCCTATGTCTGCCTTCCTTTGTCTTGTAGCCATTGGCTTCAGCCTCCAGTACTCCTGAGCATAAGTCTGAGCAGCCCCTGGGCCTCTGCTGGGTACATTTGGGGCCTGTCTCAAGACCAGTGAGGAAAACAAACTTGTTTTGAATTCCCAAATAGGCTGTTGTACCTAAGGCAGGCAAGATGGGTTATAGCCATGTGGCATGAGAGCCCTGTGCACTCAGTGCTGATACAGTGTTATGTTACACGCAGGCATAGGGAGTGAAACCCTTCAGCCCAGGATGTCCAGCATCAGCCTGTAATTATTTTTTGGCATTTAAATAAATGCCTGATTTTCAAAGAAAAAATAATCTCTATCTCCTGCTGACTTTGGCAGCATCTATTGCATTTTTGAAAATCTGCCTACCTCTGTTTGGGTTCCCAACTATAGAATTAGGTACCTAATTTTAGGAACTTTTTGAAAATGTTGACCAGTGGGCTTGCTTCACTGCTTGTTACATCAGCTCTTCCTGGTATAAATGCTTTGGATGAGTAAATGGATTTATTTCCACAGGAAACCTGCCCCAGGTCTGGGAAATGGAGATCTATGGCAGAGTAGGAACAGGAATTTTTGTTGTTGTCTTTCCTAGAAGTACAAATCGCTGGGCTGGTGTTAAATATTACGAAGAGAAGTAAACAAACACAAGAGCAAATCAGTAGGCACTCTGCTGTTAGACACGGGTTTGCCACCTTGCAAGGACTTATCTTTTCATATGACTCATACCAACAACCCCACTGCTTAATTTCCCTTCTGTTCAGCCATTTTAAAGTAAAAATCATACAGCTATTACCATGTTCTGATCTCTTAGATGCACTTATTGAAATTATTAAAATGGCATCTGATTACTTTTCCCTCGCACGTGCTCTCAAATGCCTTTATTTCCCAAGCAGCGCTGTCCTTCTGGAGATGCAGCCCAAACTAAATTAGGATGAAACTGTGGGAACAACAGGGTGATAACTGCACCCCTCTCAAAAAGAAAGCTTATACTCTTTGCCAGAAATCATTTCCCGGACTCAACACTTTGCTGCTACTCCTTGTTCACATGCAGCAGATTCCTTCAGTTGGTAAGACTGCAGCAGCTGGCTTCATTCAATCAGCACTTGACAAATCATGCCATAAGACACTGAAAAGTAAACTGTAGGTCTGTGAATAGATCATTAATTTCTGAAAGAGAGAGAAATTACTTTTTATATAGAATATCTTTTTTTTTTTTTTTTTTTTTTTTTTTTGCTGCAATATTCATTCTAGGCTGGGAACAATTTTTCTTCAATATTTTTTCAAGGGGATTGTGCAAGTTTGCTGATGAATTCTGACATTACCCTGTGTTTATCCAGGACTAAACTCGATGGAAACATTAATCAGAAGATGTATACATTTCCATAGGAAAACTGGAGTTTGTGTAGCAGCAGCAAGCCCCAACATTCCCTGAGCAGAAGCTAGAGACATTTGCTCGCCAAGAGCAATGGCAAGATGTTGTCAGCAGCAGAAGTTCTGCGGAAAGGAGAGGCACAAGGACTGTTTCCAGTCTGGGTCATCTCACACCACTCAGTGCAGTTTACTTTTGAGCACGTATATCTACAGGCTACTTCTTGGTTACCCACTTCAGTGAGCTGGCAGGAATCCAAGCACCTATTCGTATAATTTCAGAGGAAAGTAAGTGAGTAACACTGGAAGGAGGAGTTTGGACTTTTGCAATGCTGTTTTTCTATTGCTAATGCTTTGATCCATCTTGCAATAATTTCCAGTGCAGCTCTGCACAAGTAATTGCACAAAATTAATCACTGGTGTAACTCCATCTGGTAGTTCATTGGGTTCACCCTCTGATGCCTCCTCAGCCCTTTTTGTTCTCCTGCTCATTTGCAGCAGCAGGCAGCACCGCTCCCAGCTCACGGCTTCCCACCCTGCCAGAAGGGTTGGCACCTTCTGGCCACCTCCTCCCATCTGTGCAGATCCCATCTCATGTCCTCCACCTTTGCATGCCCCACCAGTGCTGGCTGCTCATGGGGAAGCTCCGCAGGCGCAGGTGAAGCAGGACCAGCACCCTGCAAAATATCATTGTGTTGTACATCTCACCACGCAAATACAGCTGGGAGAACACCAGCAGTGAGCACAGTCACAACATGAAGAATATTACTACAGCCACCCCACTGACTGTATTCAAATTACAGGCAGTCTACTGTGAGCATTGCAAATGAAAAGGAAAAATCCTTTACGTAGCACAGCGATTACCTTCTGGAACAACAAGTGCAGCCGACAGTTCCACCCAGGTTAAATGAATGCCGCAGCTCCTATTATGCTTGGGAGAGTAGGACAGGAAAGTAGCACACTGTTAAATGCAGGGCAATATTTAACATAACCACACGCGTGGCTTACAGGAGAAGCTTGTCATTTAATAAAGTAGGCAGTGAGTTGGGGTTTATTAGGGAAATGCTGCAGCTATTGCAAAACTGGCCTGGTTCTAAAAGTTTTTGTTGCCTAGTTATTACACAGAGCCTTTCTGATATATTCCTGGCCACTCGGTAAGACACACCACATGTTATTAGTAAAGACCAAATAGAAATGGCACTGAACAGAAAGAGTTGCACATGGAGTCATCCGGATTAATTTTTCAGTATAGACATATGACAATTACCCAGCTTTAGGTTTCGCTGGTTCCCCATTTCTTTCCTTTTTGGATGAAAAGCACTCCCTAAAATGCCACCTGTTGGCTGCTGTCCTGTGGCCGTACTGCTCGCGGGGACGATGCAGCGGCTCACCTTGCTGGCTGGTAGGGCTGCCTGGGCCCATTCCCAGCTGTGTGCTGAGTACACCAGAGCTCCTGTGATATGATTAGGCCCACACCACCTCAAGTGTAATGTTGGTAAACTTTACCGCCAATCAAAACAAGTTACCTTCCTGGGAGTCTGACATCCTCTGGAAACTGAGGGAATAATAGCAACAGTAGCATAAAACGAGCACGAAGAGAAGGACATTGAAAGACTTGATTCTACCTTGACATATAAAAAAATACATCTGTGTCTGGTAAATGTCATGAATGGTGAAATCCTTGGCCCATGTACAAAGGTCAGCTCCCCTTCACACAGACAGAGCTAGGATTTCACTGTGGCTATATTCGGGTGAGCATTCACTGCTGCTTTCACACCAGTTAGCCTGTAATTGTAGTCCTTAGAGTTCATTTATTCTCATGCTGCATAACATTGTTTGAAAGGGAAAGGAAACTGACGTTCATGCAAGGATCTCAAACAAAGGCGGTAAGGTACGGCACACTGAAACCCAAAAGTTCCAGTGAGGTATTCCACTGCTCACCTTTGGATGTCAATTAGAGCTTGAAAACGAAAAAGATCACCGTACATATTTATAGCTAAGTCAATCTTTACTTAATTAGGCTATGTATATTTTTAAACTAGCAGTACAGTTAGAACATTCTTGCAGTATCCTTGCTTATAATGCTTTTGGCTCCATCTGAATTTCTTGGTTAACTTATTTACCCCTTAAGATGTGTAACCGATTTTCTTTCTTTTCACAGAACGTAAACACCTTCACTGCCCCATAAGCACAGAGCCTGTTTGTTCCCTGCTCACACCAGTGTGAATCAGCAATGACCCACAGCAGCCTATAGGATCACATCAATGTAAAGGTGATGTCAGAGATAGCGATCAAAGCCCTTGTTCCAAAGTTAATTGTTTTTGCTGAAAAAAAAAAGATGAGTACAGAACACGTTTATTCTCCTTCTCAATTGAAATGTCAAATAAATACTGCAGTTTTGTCTTCTGCTCCATGTGGGATTTGTATACATGGATCATGTTGCAAAAAACAGGGCCTTGTCACAGCAATCATGCTAAGAGTCCGTGGCCCTGATCTGACTGTAAGGAATCTATTTGTTTGCTGTCATTGAGACCACTTTTCCACATCCAGAGCCAATTGCAAACCATCATCAGCTGTCAGCAGTGTGGCTACTGCTGACAACAAATACAACAAATACGTGCTGCACGTAAAGCCATTCCTCAACTGTTTCACAACATCCCTCACTTTACACATTTAATGCTTTCAGCATTTCACTTGGTAAAGAAAAACATCATATCAGGACTTGCAATCTTTTTTCTTTCCTTTTAAATTAATAGGCATATCGCTTGTGAAGGGGACTGAGGGCAAAGATGGGAGAGGACACATCCAAAGCTTGCAAGTGACAGCATCCTTGGGACCACTCTAACTCATGGTGATGCCTCCCTGGTGTCCCAGCACAGCCTTGCTGCAGTGAGGACTCACCCCAGCAGTGCATGCACCACCCCAGCCTCACACACCTCCTATGTGTGCCCACACGCCAGCAGTGCATTCCCCTCAGAGTACCTGTTTGCACGCAGCACCTCCCAGACTGGTAGCAGCCTCCCCTTGCACAGCCGATGCTGAAAGCCTTACCTGGCCACAGCTCCAAGCACCAGTTCAACGTGGCTCCACTGCACCGGTATGGCAGCAGCTGGTAGTGCAAATGGAAGCCAGCCGGTCTCATGGGCACACCTGCCTTCATCTGCCTGTCAAAGGTACGGTATAGAAATCATGTCTGAATGTAAGCACTGGCCTTTTGGAATCATTGCTCAGAGAGCAGAGGTACCCAGGTGTCAATCAGTTCTGTACTCACACATTGCCTAGCAAAATCAGACTTCAAATTTCCTGTTTGGGCCATGGTGCTTGCTGCCCCTGGAAGCTCAGTTACCATAAACTCACGCTTGGTTTAACTAGAGGAAAACATGTAGGAGCAAAACACGAATGCCCACCTAGCATACATAGAAGCTGTATAACAGAAGTGCCAGAGGGATGGTACAGGCTGCAGTGAGGACTCCTTCCCTTCCCTTCCCTTCCCTTCCCTTCCCTTCCCTTCCCTTCCCTTCCCTTCCCTTCCCTTCCCTTCCCTTCCCTTCCCTTCCCTTCCCTTCCCTTCCCTTCCCTTCCCTTCCCTTCCCTTCCTCACAGCACACCAGCTGCTTTATGCAGTGTTTTAGGCTGTGTTTACCTGCTGGAAGAGTTTGGGTGTCAGTGTTTGTTTTTCATGGCACAGTCTCTGCAGAGCAATGAGGCTCCTCTGTGTGGCGCTTGCAGCAGGCATAGAAAAAATGTTATTCCATGAGTGAGGTTGTACCTGGCAAGGCAGGGCACACACGTACACAGACAGGGAGGTGTCCAGTGGCCATACTTACACAAATTCATAAATCAGTCACTCATTCGTGATTTGCTAGTATTACCTTGTCAGCTATTCGAGATGTTTAAGACTCATTTTCATCCTCAGAAACTGTAGATGAAGTACACAGCAAACACTAACAATGCCGGAGGAGCAGTTCTGACTGTGGTATTTTAAGCATCATTTGCCATTGAAAGAAAAAAAACAAACAAACATAAGGGAAACCATTGAGTTAAGGCAGAATACAGAAATCCAGGCAGGGAGGAAGGATGAGCTGTAACTGCTGGTGAAGGGCTGCACATTTATAATCATTTGTTTTCCATATGATGTGCCTGTATGATTTCCAGTCTGGTGAGACTGAAGCAACACCCTCATTTTGGCTAAGGAGTAGGCAGGAATACACTTCTATTTCAACGCACAAAAAAGATTTGGAGCATCAGTGTTGGCTGCTGGGCTGCCAGTGGCTGTGCTGCACTGGATGCTCTCCTGGGGAGCATTTCCCACAAATATAAATGCCGAATCAGAATTAGAGGCTTGTTCTAAATTATAAGCTGGGTTTCCCCAAAACAGACGCCTGCTAACCCTACTGTGTGCAGGCTGTGTCATTGGCTCTGGCCACCCCGCTCCCTCTGCCCCAGGCTGGGTCTGCATTCTTTCCGATCCAATCAAGAAAACCTGAAATAAGAGAACAGTGTTAAAGAACAGCTGGTTAACTTATAAACTACCAGTAAAACTGAAAAATGAATAATGGGGGCTGTGAAATAGAAGGAGGAGTAAAGAAAATACACTGCTTGAGAGCCAGCTCTTATCCTGTGCAGCTCCCAAGCCACACGTGTGCACATTTCTGCTGTAAAATCCCCTGAAAACAGCAACTTCTCAGCTTTTCAGCTTTCAATACATCACAAGTGTTAGCAGATTATTTAGAGCAAGAGCCTTCTAAATGGTCCCCTTAGCTTTATATACATGAATTGCTCTCACTGTCAGCCAGAGGGAGATGCATGGCAGCAGGACCATCCATAACACTAGTGCTGCCCTGCCAGGGAGAGCAGGAAAATATTCTGTGATTTCTGTAGCACCTTTTCCATAAGGCCCACAACGCTCTTTGCAAGTCAGATTGGACTAAACGTGTCAGCACTCAGGGGGGGAGGGAAACACTTCTTCCCCTGTGCTGGAGAAGGAGAGCTGAGGCTCTGGGTCCCTCCAGCCCTTCAAGCACTGCTGTTCTCTTCCGTGAGGCATGGGGTGCAGCTCCGACACCCGAACACAGTGCTCCTGTTCCCAGCAATTCCTGACTTCCTGCAATTCGTGTTTGCCAAGTGAGGTGTAATGTAAAAATCTACACGGGATATAAGGAAGGAGCAAGCTAAAGCACTATGAAGGTCAAATGCTCTGAAAAAGCAGGGCTGTACAATTCTTCAGTGACTTAGGGTTTGTTTTTAATGTGTATCCTCACACTGAGGACTCCCCACTCAGCAAGACTGAGATTGAAACAACCCTTTTAAATTAACACAGAGTGCATTATCTTTAATGCTACCCATACCCTAATAATGGGGATAACAGGGAACACCCACCCATTGCTCGCTGCTGCGGATGGAGCCTGGCTGGCAGCTCACTGCTGGGCTGGGGGTCACAGTTCTCACCTGTACACCTCCAGCATGAAGGGCATTAGGACACGGCATTTTCCTGTGTGAATCACAGCAGCTCTTTGCTATTCTAAAAATATGACAAGTTTTCTGTTTCCTGTAGATCCAGCAGCCACACAGGTCTTCACTGCCATAAACAGCAAAAACAAAAAAAAGCCTAATCCAGGATTTAACTTGGAGCTGGGAAGCTTCTACTGTCCTCTCCTAAGTAACAGAGGTTTTTAAAATAAAAGACAATTTGGATGTGGCTTTTGCATCCCAAACTCCAGCCCTGGGCCTGTCACTGTGAGAAGCATCGCAAATGCTCCTTCCTACATGGAATTTCCATAGCTCCTCTATCAGTTACCTGGAAAAAGCAGTCATTGTAATGAAAACCCTGAGGGCAGATAGAATCATGAGAACAGACCAGCCTTATTGCAATGGGTATTGACTGTAACTCATTAAGATGTTAAGCTATTGACATCCCATTTGATGAGAAAAATGTCTGATAGTGAGCGTACACAACCGGCAGTGAGCGCGCCAGCATCAACACATCATAATGAGTAACTAACGATGTCTGCGGCCTAGCCGGGCGATTAAGGCAGTATCCTTTGATCCGTGTCACCGACTTGATTGAATGCTGCACCAAGATCGGATCTCTGTGCATCGCTGGGGAGGTTCCAGTCCCTGGGGAGATTTGTTGGCCTCGTCCCCACGTCACCAGGGTGTCTGTGCCGAGCACGGTTGCTTCTATAGCATCTCAGCTCTGTTCCTCTGAGCAACATCAGCCCTGCTGGTTAACTACCAGCACCACCAGCAGAGCATCAAGGGCACCTGAGCTGCCACCACCACACTGCTCAGCCCAGCACATACCTGCTTTGCTCCTTCCTTCTTGCTGCCTCTGCTCCTTGCTGTGTGGCCCTGCTCAGCAGACAAAGCCTGTGACACTCAGGCTTCTGCATTTTCCACATGCACCACTGAGCCTTCCTGAGCACACTCACATAGGGGATGCATGTGTTGGAATCACTTTGCCTTGAGACATGCAAAAAGCTGTGCAGGCCCCCAGGTGTCCCCAGCAGCAAGGAACCCTTGGGGACATCGCTTGGCCCAGGCGATGCTGTGAGGGCAGGTCCTACGGCATCGCCTCTGGTGATGAGGGGCAGATTTGGGAATGGGGTCCTCCCTCTCCCCTGTGCCTGCCCTGGATGGGCACTGCTCTGGTTCCCAGCACAGCCTCACGACAGCAGCCTCAGGGGAGCCCCGACAGGAGCCCCACACCTCCTCCACTCCGCAGCACCAAGAAACCTCACAGTAGGCCCAACCTGCAGAGCCCCAAGAGAAAACCGTGCCAGCGGCACCCAGGCCGTGCACTGGGATAAAGGCAGCTGATGCTGTGATTTAGGGGAGTATGATGAAGGGCCAATCCTCGTCTCGGCAGCACAGCTCACTGCCCATAAGGCCGTTACCTCTGTGGCAGATGCTGATCCCTCATTAGGGGCTGGCTGGGTGGTGTGGGGCTGCCCCAGCATGGTGCCCTGTGATGGGGTGTGTGATGGGCCCTGTGGGGCCGTGGGGCAGTACAGCAGTGACGGGGGAGGAACACGATATCCCTTCCTGCAATGAACCATTCATCATGCGGGCCCAAGGTGGACTCCGTCCCGCCGATTACCGTGGTGACATCCATACCCGCACACACAAAGGAGGCAAGAGATGGCTAAATGTAAAGTGCTGGAAAATCCAACCTTTTATTTACTACATTTTTGTGACTACATAAACGCTGAAACATTTTAACACTGAAAAGCATGATGACATCATCACTTGCTCTTTTTTCCTTTTTTTTCTTTTTCCATTTTTCTTTTTTTTTTTTTCTTTTTTTTTTTTTTTTTTTTTTTTTGCTTAGCAAACACAGCAGATGATATTGCACGGCATAAAGTGAGAACAGTAGCAAAGCTTAAAAAAAGGAACGTAAGGAAATTTAACGCAGTACAGGAGATACTCTGAAACAAAGCCGATAATGCCTAGCGCATTACACGTCGCTACACACGAAAATACAGAAGAAGCGCTTGACTAAGAGAGAGATTGAGGAAATATTAGCAACCAACCGTCATTAGGTACAATAATCGGTCTGAAATGCAGATGCGACGCATAAACTACGACTGCTTCCTAATGGGCGAACCGAGCAGGGCGCCGCGGCCGCCCGCTCCCACCCGCCCCGCCCCGCCCCGCCCCGCCCGCGCGGTGGGCGCTGCCCCGCCGCTGCCGCAGCCGCTGATTGTCTCGGGCGCCCCCTGCGCGGCGCGGGCGGGCTGGCGGCGGGGCGGGGCCACACGGGAAGGGGGCGGGGCACAATTTGAGGGCGGGGCTAAGGAGGGCGGGGGGCGGGGCTAGGAGGGGCGGGGCCGGGCTGACCCAGGGCCGGGCTGGGCAGCGGGCACGGGATGAAGACAAGTAGCAAAGCGAGTGAGAGACAACGCCGTCAGTTTATTGTCGTTTAATACTGCCGTTCGGTTCGTACTGCGAAACTAAAATGATTCCACAACGATTATGCAATAAATGCAGAACATACCATGAGAAATCAAACGACTAAAACAGAAAAAGGAAACTTTCTTTTTTTTTCCTAAGTATACTTCTGTCCAGTGTTCAATAGCTAATGCTGGATTCGCAGACTAATACTTTGTCTCCTCCCTCCACGTGACACATAAGTCATTGCACGGCATCGGTTTATGTATTAAAAGCAGACATTTAGCCAATGCTTACCAACAGACCATTTAATGATCCTGCATTTCAGAGCATCTTTATTGCCCCATTTCAATACTTGAAGTATAAAAATGTATCTAGAAAGTGTAACTTCTGACCAAAAGCTCAAACCCTGCCCTCGTCCTTCCCTCCCTCAACCCCTCCGACATCCCCTGAACAAAAACAACGTACACCTGGAGCTCACCTACTGTGCATGGAAAGAAATATTTACATCCATCACAAATCATGTCATACACAACATTTAGTTGAAACAGAACCTATTATTTTACGCAAAATAAAATACAAGTGAGCGGCATCCTATTTTCTGTGCCGTGATGCCACCGTCAGCTTTGCAGAATTATCATTGTCATTACTCTCCTCAACTCAAAACTGCTGTTCCCCTCTGGAGCTGAGCGGGGTGGCACGCGGTCCCCCAGCGGGATGGTGGCACCTCTGCCCATCGGCCAACACGGGGCTGCTGCGGCCCCAAGCTGCCCCCTCCAGGAGCCCACAACCATGGGTGGCACTGAGGTGGCCCGGTGGCGGCCAGGGCCTGAGCGCTGCCAGCTGGGTGCAGCCATCCCTGCCATCCCTGCCACCCCCATCTGCCCCCATCTGCCCCCCAGGAGTGCAGCCCGTGGGCACACACCGAGCTGGCAGCAGCCACCCACCCCACGGGTGCCCTGGGTCTCACAAACGCCGGTGCCTCGAAGCATTAACCAACCAAAATGCTTTGGACGCGCGGGTCTGACCCCCTAAGGAACCTTTCTAGAAAAAAAAAGACAAATAAATTAAAGGAGAACGTGCTAAATAATGCCTTTCTGCTCTCTATGTGACAAAAGCACTACCTTGGAACACTCATTTTGGCATGAACAGGGCCGAGGGGAGGGAGGCTGGGGGATAACCTGGCAGTGTTTGGGACACGCGTGGAAGTGCACGCCAAGACAAGCCTGAAGACACACCCTGCAGTCAAGAGAAGCACTCTCCTTCAGTTTATCTCGGCATCGAGAATGAAAAGATTGTAACATAAAGCTTTGGCCATTTTTGAATCTACTATATACAATTTCTCTTTAAACTACATAGTCATAAATTAAAGCAGTGATTAAATAAGTGTATACAAAATGTAATTAAATTAAAAATCACAGCACATTATAGAGAAAAAATAGGAACCATTTATCACAGCAGATAATATTTTTTTTACCCTGTGAAAAGAACGTCGACTAGCAAACACAAAGCATCCCAACCCAAACAAAAGAAATCAAAGCCGCTTTTCCCCTTCTCGCGTTCATTGCAACCAGCGATCTTTACCCACTTAGAAGCGTTTCCAGGAATAGGATCTTCCTTGAGTATAACAGAGAAGTTCTGCCAAAAGAGAATTAGAAGAAACCCAAACCCGACCACAGCAATAAAAAAGGAATGTACAAACAAAACAACCCCTACAAAATAAATAAGAATTATAAAGCTTCTTTTAAGTAACCTTAACAATTATCAAACTAGTAAGTTCTGCCTTATCACATAGACTCTCTATACAACGTAACCCTAACGATTTATTACTATGAGGTATTTGGAGGAATTGGTAAAAGCAATGCACGGCCTGTCTGGGCTGAGGGACTCACGCTGCTTGCGGGGGAAGGAGGAAGGAACCTTTGGTTTGTCAGCAAGAAAGTGGAAAAAAACATTTTCCTTTGGTATCAAAGAAAGTTTCATTGCATGGTTGCACGGCAAAAAGCACCACGGTGAAGAATTATTCCTTTTTTCATTAGTGGCCTTTCTAACAGGCTGAGGTATTCAAAGAGTATAAGGTGAGAGATAAAGAGGTCAACAGCGGTTTAACACTTTGGTTCAAGCAAGGCACTCGTCCTAGGAGTTTACAAAGTTTGCAACATGTTTGCCTAGAGCTTTATTATTATTATCCTTATCATCGTCAGCAGTAGAGTTGTAGTAAGAGAAGCATTCATCAGGTTACCGTCATCGCTACAAGGAGCAGACGCATCTACGCACTGGGAGAGGCGAGGAGGGGGGAGAGGAGTTCCCTTCACAGACCGAGGCCGTGCATGAAAAATCTTTGGTATTCTTTGGTATCATCAATGTGATTAAAATCACCAATGGAAATCGAGTGAGGTAGCGTCTTTGGTTCACACTATAAATAGTAGATCTTTACACACTTTTTTTTCTTTTTTTTTCTTTTTTTCTTTTTTTTTTCTTTTTTTTTCTTTTTTTTTCATTTTTTTCTTTTTTTTTTTTAACACGTGGAAGTAGCTATTCCTTACCTTTTGCTTCTTTGTCTTTAGCAAATAGTTACCAAATGTATTGTAAAGCTAACCACACCACAATAATAAACCAGAAGGCTAAGCAAAGTCTCAAAATTAGCCTCTGGACCTTTGAATGCACCCAAACGCAGCTGGATAGAAAAGGGTAAGTGCTTTCTCTTTGTTTGCTAAATGCATAGTTTTCATTCTTATGTACAAAGGAGGAGAGGAGGAAGAGTGGTGGAAGGAAGGGGCGAGAAGGCGGCTCACGGCATGGAGAAAGGCCCTGGGGCTCCTTTGGGCAGCGCCCAGCAGCAGCGCCCCTGGGCTGTGCCCTCCAGCAGCACCCAGGGCTGTGCCCACTGCCAGCCCCGCACCCAAGGCAGCTGTCGGCACCGCCTGCAGGAGCAGCGGCACAGCCCCGCCGGCTCGCTTGGCTTTACCTGAGTGAGGAGAGGAGGACAAGGCCCTGGGAAGCCTCCTGGGGCCCAGCCGAGCAGCGCTGCCATCCGGGGCTGTGCCTGCTCCCCAGAGAGCCAACAGCGCCCTTAGGGTGGGATGGCTGCTTCACCTCTGAACCACACTGCCTGGGGTCGGCACGGTTTTGGCAGCCCCCATGGGCCGAACGCACGCCCCTGACGCCCTCGTGCCACGAAGCCCCGTGGAGCCATGGCAGACTGGGTTCCGCTCCTCTCCTAAATATTCCTGGCAGACTTTCAGGTCCTTTGGGTTTGGAATCTGAAACTAATTTCCAGTTTGTCGGGCGTGAAGCCCCGATCTCATCCAGGTGGACAGACGGACACTAATGTAACGGGAACAGGACGGGTGTGAACTCAGCACGGCACAGGGAAGGGACGGCAGCCACGAGCAGCAGCGATGGGATGGGGCTGTGCCATGCCTGGGCACAGGGGAGCAGTCCCGTAGGGACCCACTGCGCGGGCTGAACGCGATTAAAGAAAAGTGGGTTCTTGGTCTATTCTGAGTATGAAGCGCGTATTGCTTGTGGCAAGGGTGGTTTTGTTCTCCATGGCTTATAAAAAAATGAAAAGGTTTACAGATACCTCAACAGGCATGTAAAAAAACAAAACAAAACAACACTTAAAATCTATAACTTGTGCATCAGTTTTGGTGTGTGTGGATACGTGTGCATGTATACACACATATACAGGGCATGTGCGTGCATATATGAACACATAGATCTACTCAGGGGCTCGGGTGGGTGTGTATCAGAGATCCTGAAATTGCATATTGGGTGCAAATTTAATGCTGGTATGAAAGTTCTCTTTGGTTTCAGCAAGCAGACTCTAAGGACAATACAATGGAAATGCTAAAAAATGCGGCGATGTACTTTGAATTTCCCTGCATTTTTAAATTCTCAAGTTTTAAATAAATAAGGCTTTCTTTTCTAAACTATAGGTACGTTACAAAGCAGTGTTCTGCTGGGAAAACAAAACAAAACAAAACAAACCCTAAAACATTAGTTATCACTGTCCTTTTTTAATCTCACACTAATGAAACTGCATTCATAAGATGCTTTATAGGTGAGCTTGTTAGTATTTGTCAGTTATACTCTGGTGGGAATGGAACACTTTAAAAGAGAGCTCTCTAAATTTTAAGGTAAGCTGGAAGTTCTAAAGCCTTGGAGATTATGTTTAAATAGGCATTTGCTTTGACATTCTTAAACTGGGTTTAACATAGAAAAATGGGAAGAAATATCTGTTTTACTTGGTTTTACTTGAATGTGTTTTAATAAAGAGATACTTTGGTTTAATTCTAAACACCTACTGGAAGTTACCTATGTACCCTGAAACCTGACTAGACCCTGTCATCTTGGGAAATAAATGGTGCCACTGGTATTTGAGGGGCTGCATCACAAAAATCTGTATATGGCTGATGTTGGAAGAATTCTAGTTTACCTAGAATTTTAATTTCCCTTAAAAGGAGAAGAGAAGAGAAGAGAAGAGAAGAGAAGAGAAGAGAAGAGAAGAGAAGAGAAGAGAAGAGAAGAGAAGAGAAGAGAAGAGAAGAGAAGAG